>NW_015091184.1:6283-26399 GCF_001431845.1 Calidris pugnax | reverse complement strand
CGGGGGGGGCGGGATTCAGCCCCAAATCTGTCAGCAGGAGCCTGGAACCACCAACTGGTGGTTTTTGGGGGGTTTTAAGATGTTCACCGATGGCTTTTTTTTATTTTTGGGGCCGGGGAGGTGGGTTTTTTGCCAACCAAGCTTGGAAGAACCAAGGCTGGATGAGCTGAGTCTCAGCCTCCTCCTCCTCCCAGCCCCTTCCGGCCCCGGGATTCAGCCCCAAATCTGTCAGCAGGAGCCTGGAACCACCAACTGGTGGGTTTTGGGGTGTTTTAAGATGTTCACCGATGGCTTTTTTTTATTTTTGGGGCCGGGGAGGTGGGTTTTTTGCCAACCAAGCTTGGAACAACCAAGGCTGGATGAGCCGAGTGAGTCCTCAGCCTCCTCCTCTCGGCCCTTTCCGGCCCCATAAATGAATTAATGAGCATGTTAATGAGCAAACAGCAAATTGTTGCCCCTCCTGGGCGCCTGAATTCGGTGCCGGTGGGAGATGGAAAAACCTTTTCCCTATAAAAAACCTAAAAGATGTGAAGTCTGTGAAGCTCAGAAGTTGAAATACCTGGTTTTGGAGGGTGGTGAGAGAGCGTTTTTGGGGTTGGCTGAGAGGGTGTCACGAGGAGGCAGCCCCCATCTGGAGGTGCCACCACGTTGTCCCCCTTCAATTCCACCAAACCCACCCATTTTGGTGATTCCACATCGTTAAGGAACCGCTAACGGTGGGGCTGGAGGAGGAAAATGGGTTTTACCTTCCCCCAGGTGGGATAAACCTGAGGATTTGAGGTTCCACGAGTTCCTGGGGCTGTCACCAAAGACCCTTCCTCTTCCAAAGCCTCCTTGGTGCCCTCAGGATGTATCTCCTGGTGGTTTCAGGTGGTTCCTGGTGGTTGAGGTGAAACAAACGCTGCTGGTGGGGCCGTGGGGAAGGTGAAACCAGGTCCTGGGTGTCCCAAATCCTCAATTCTTGGGCCTCTGCCCGACCCCGTGTGTAGGAGATTTGGGGTGTCCATGGTTTTGGTGGCCAAAAATCTCATGGAGCCACCTGGAATGAGTTGGGGGCCGGTCCCTGTCTTGAAACTGGAATCAGGAGCTGCTTATTGTCCATCCTGGAGACCTTCTCCTTCCCTCCTGCCCGGATTTGGAGCGTAAGGAGATTAGAGCCGGGGGGGGGGGAGGTGTCCTTGGAGATCCTCCTGTCTCCCTGCTGCTGCTGGACCACAAAACCCAGGTGTTTTGGGGGTTTTTATTATAAATAACCCCAGACCCTTGTGTTTTCCTACTGGGAGGTCGTTCTCTTGACCATCCTGGTGATGGGGATCATGGTTTGTGGTGGCTTTGGGGACAACTGGGGAGAAGCACCAGTTTCTTCCAAAGGCCACGTCTATGGTTTGTGGTGGCTTTGGGGACAACTGGGAAGTGGCACCGGTTTCTTCCACGTCTGAGGAGAGGATGGGACTTTAGTCATGGAGACCCAGTTCCTCCCAGTTCCTCCCAGTCCCCAACCCTCCCAGTTTGGGGTTTTTGAGTGGTTCAGGAGTTACGGAGGAGAATTTATCATCCAGAATTCTTGTTTTTTTTTAAAAAAAGGTGGTTCTGAGAGCTCTGGTTGGTCCCAGAGCGGGTCCTCTGCTGGTGGCACCGGTCGGAGGAGGCTGTGGTGGGAATGGGTTGGTGCTCAAGGTTGGGTAGAGCATCTTCTTCATCCTCCTGCTTCTTCTCCAACCCCTCTTCCTCTCTGGCCTGGTAGATCCTGGGAGATTAATGGAGGGCTGTGCCACCATCCAGTGAGATCTGGACAGGCTGGAGAGCTGGGCAAGGAAGAACCTAATGAGGTTCAACAGGGAAAAGTGTAGGGTCCTGCACCTGGGGAGGAAGAACCCCAAGCACCAGCACAGGTTAGGGGTGGACCTGCTGGAGGCAACTTCTGAAGAGAAAGATCTAGGGGTCCTGGTGGACAGCACAATGACAATGAGCAACCGGGGTGCTCTTGTGGCCAAGAGGCCAATGGAATCCTGGGCTGTGTAGGGAAGAGTGTGGCCACCAGGTCAAGGGAAGTCCTCCTCTCTTTGAGTGCAGCCATCCAGCCAGCTCCTTATCCACCAAGTGGTCCATCCATCAAACCCATGACTTTCCAACATATTTATCTATGACCTGGATGAGGGGACAGAGTGTATCCTCAGCAAGTTCGCTGATGATACCAAACTGGGAGGACTGGCTGACACTCCAGAGGGCTGTCAGCATGACCTGGACAGGCTGGAGAGCTGGGCAGAGAAGAACCTCATGAGGTTCAACAAGGGCAAGTGTAGGGTCCTGCTCCTGGGGAGGAAGAACCCCAGGTCTTCTTCCACCCCTAACTAATACAGGTTAGGGGTGGACCTGCTGGAGAGCACTTCTGAGGAGAAGGATCTGGGGATCCTGGTGGAGAGTGAACCATCCATGAGCCAGCAATGAGCTCTTGTGGCCAAGAGGGGCAATGGGATCAAAGAGTGTGGCCACCAGGTCGAGGGAGGTCATTCTCCCCCTCTGCTCTGCACTGGTGAGGCCACAACTGGAATCCTGTGTCCAGTTCTGGGCTCCCCAGTTCAAGAGGGACAGGGAACTACTGGAGAGAGTCCAGCGAAGGGCAACAAAGATGATTCAAGGATTGGAGCATCTCCCTGATGAGGAGAGACTGAGAGAGCTGGGACTCTTTAGTCTGGAGAAGAGAAGGCTGAGGGGAGACCTTCTCAATGCTGACAAGGATCTCAAGGGAGGGTTGAAGGAGGATGGAGCCGGACTCTTCTCAGTGGTTCCCAGTGAGAGGACGAGGGGCAACGGGCACAAGTTGGACCAGAAGAGGTTCCACTCAAATCTGAGGAAGAACTTCTTTGGGGTGAGGGTGGCAGAGCCCTGGCAGAGGCTGCCCAGGGAGGGTGTGGAGTCCCCTTCTCTGGAGATCTTCAAGCCCCACCTGGATGCTCCTGAGGAACATGCTCTGCCAAGCTCTGGGTGGTCCTGCTTTGGACCAACTCCAGGGGAGTTGGACTAGATGATCTCGATGGTCCCTTCCAACTCTAAAAATAAATTCAGTGAAATTTAGGAGCAGAGACCGTTCAGCCCAGCTGAGGGGGATAGAGAGGGACCCAAAAAATGGGTGTGAAAACATTAAAAGCCCAAAATAGACACAGAGGGAAAGCGTGACGGCGAAAGCGGGTGCTTCTGGGCACCGTTTGTGGCCTTTAGATTTCCTGTGGTTCTTCATTTTTAGAATTAAACCGGTATTTATTTGGTGAGAGAAGGTGAGGACCCAGAAGGGGTTAAGGGGAAGGTCCAGCGTGGGGGTGGCTGCTCTGCCAAGTCCCCTCTGGGAGTCATCAGATCCCTCCAAATGTCACCAACCCCCCCCTTAATAAAGTTATTTCAGGAGCTTTAAGCTCTGGGGAATCTGGTGAAGCTCGAATTGAGGGGGGAGAATTGTGTCCGAGGCCGGGGGGTTCCTGGACCTGCAGGGAATGAGGTGAGAATCCCTTTTTTTGGGGGAAATACCAGCAGGATTTGGGGCTGAGGAGGGTTTGGATTGTTTGGGGAAGAGGTTGAAGGCAAGAGGCTGAGGGATCTGATGGATGCAGAGGTTTCTGGCGACCAGAAATCACCATATGGGGGGAAAAATAATCAATATATTGGTTTATAATCAATATATTGGTCTATAATTGATCTGGTGAAGCTCTAATTGAGGAGGGAGAATTGTCTCCGAGGCTGGGGGGTTCCTGGACCTGCAGGGAATGAGGTGAGAATCCCTTTTTTTGGGGGAAATACCAGCAGGATTTGGGGCTGAGGAGGGTTTGGATTGTTTGGGGAAGAGGTTGAAGGCAAGAGGCTGAGGGATCTGATGGATGCAGAGGTTTCTGGCGACCAGAAATCACCATATGGGGGGAAAAATAGTCAATATATTGGCTTATAATCAATATATTGGTGTATAATTGATGTTCAAGGCCAGGTTGGACGGGGCTTTGAGCAACCTGAGGTCATTGAAGACGTCCCTGCCCATGGAAAGGGTTGGGACTGGGTGGTCTTTAAGGTCCCTTCAACCCAAACCCTTCCGTGATTCCATGATTTTGAAGGTGCTGCTTGTAAAATGCCCCTGGTCCAGTTTGGACTGGGATGGAGCTGGGGAGAACTGGGGGTGTCTGGACAGTGGAAGCCCCCGGGTGACTTGCCAGAGCCTGGAGGAACTCACCAAGACTTTGGGTTTCACCACTTCTCCTGCTGAGGAACATCTTTAAAGGGTTGGCTTTTATTTTTGACTATTTCTTGGAGCAGTTGCTCTCACTCCAAAATGTGCAGCTGAATTTTTTGGAAGGAAAAAGCAGCTCCTGCAGGAATCTGGCCATGGATGCTTTGGGAATGGTGCTCCTCAGGGAATTGAGGAGATATGAGAGCACTTCTTGGAGATCCCAGATCATCATCGGCTCCTCCACCACCCAACGAGCTCCATCAGGGATTTTCATAGCTCTGTTGGACTTCAACCCAAACCCTTCCGTGATTCCATGATCTTGAAGGTGCTGGACTCCCTCTGCTTGTAGATTGTCCTTGTCCAGCTTGGACTGGGTTGGAGCTGGGGAGAACTGGGGGTGTCCGGGCAGGGGGACCCCCCGGGTGACTTCCCAGAGCCTGGAGGAACTCAGCGAGACTTTGGGTTTCACCACTTCTCCTGCTGAGGCACATCTTTAAAGGGTTGGCTTTTATTTTTGACTATTTCTTGGAGTAGTTGTTCTCACTCCAAAATGTGCAGCTGAATTTTTTGGAAGGAAAAAGGAACTTCTGCAGGAATTTGGATACAGATCCTTTGGGAAAGGAGCTCCTCAGGGAATTGAGGAGATATGAAGCGCTTCTTGGAGATCCCAGACCATCACCGGCTCTTCCACCACCCAACGAGCTCCATGGGGGATTTTCATAGCTCTGTTGGACTTCAACCCAAACCCTTCCATGATTCCATGATCTTGAAGGTGCTGGACTCCCTCTGCTTGTAGATTGTCCTTGTCCAGCTTGGACTGGGTTGGAGCTGGGGAGAACTGGGGGTGTCTGGGCAGCGGGACCCCCGGGTGACTTCCCAGAGCCTGGAGGAACTCAACGAGACTTGGAGTTTCACCACTTCTCCTGCTGAGGAACATCTTTAAAGGGTTGGCTTTGATTTTTGACTATTTCTTGGAGCAGTTGTTCTCACTCCAAAACGTGCAGCTGAATTTTTTGGAAGGAAAAAGGAACTTCTGCAGGAATCTGGATACAGATCCTTTGGGAATGGAAGAACTCGGCGAATTCAGGAGATACAAGAGCACTTCTTGGAGATCCCAGACCATCACCACCTCCACACCGGCTCCTCCACCACCCAACGAGCTCCATGGGGGATTTTCACAGCTCTACATCTTCCATCCAAGCCCTCAAGAGCTTCTTGGAGGCCCTGGAGAGGGAATCTCTCGCCGGCGTTGCTCCGGAGATGTGGTGCTGAGGGACATGGGTTGGTCAGTGATGAGTCGATGGTTGGACTCCATGGGCTGAAAGGTCCTTTCCAACCTGGACACGTCTATGATTCTATGACCTGTCACGTGTCACTGGTGGTGGTGGCCCGACACCAAGGGCAAGTGCAGGGTGCTGCACCTGGGGAGGAATAACCCCATGGACCAGGAGAGGTTGGGGGGGACCTGCTGGAGAGCAGCTCTGAGGAGAAAGATCTGGTGACCATCAGGATGCCCATGAGCCAGCAATGGGCTCTTGAGACCAAGGCCAATGGCATCCTGGGGGGCATCAGGAAGAGTGTGACCAGCAGATGGAGGGAGGTCATCCTGCCCCTCTGCTCTGCCCTGGGGAGGCCCCATCTGGAGCACTGGGACCAGTTCTGGGCTCCCCAGTTCCAGAAGGACAGGGAACTGCTGGAGAGGGGACAGCAGAGGCTACAGAGATGATGAGGGGCCTGGAGCATCTCTCTGCTGAGGAAAGGCTGAGGGACCTGGGGCTTTTTAGTCTGGAGAAGAGAAGGCTGAGGGGGGATCTGATCAACACCTCTAAATCCTTCAAGGGTGGGTGTCAGGAGGATGGGGCTGGTCTTTTTCCAGTGGTGCCCAGGGACAGGACAAGAGGAAATGGGCACAAACTTGACCATGAGAAGTTCCACCTAAACATGAGGAAGAACTTCTTTGCTGTGAGGGTGGCAGAGCCCTGGCAGAGGCTGCCCAGGGAGGTGGTGGAGTCTCCTTCTCTGGAGACATTCAAACCCCCCCTGCACACGTTCCTGTGGGACCTGCTCTGGCAGGGGGTTGGACTGGGGGATCTCCAGAGGTCCCTTCCAACCCCATGTGATTCTGTGGTTCTGTGAAACAGGGGAAAAACCCAACTTTTTTGTGCTCTAGAAAAGGGTCTTCCGTGCCAGCTGGGTCCTGCCAGCAGATAGGGCTGGAAAGAAGATGCCAGTGTCTTGAGATCACAAGATACTTGACCATAAGAAGTTCCACCTCAACATGAGGAGGAACTTGTTTACTTTGAAGGTGGCAGAGCCCTGGCAGAGGCTGCCCAGAGAGGTGGTGGAGTCTCCTTCTCTGGAGACATTCAAACCCCATCTCCAACCTGCTCTGGATGGACCTGCTCTGGCAGGGAGGTTGGACTAGATGATCTCCAGAGGTCCTTTCCAACCTCGTATCACTCTGTGGTTCTGTGGCACCATGCCACCGAGGCTGGCTGCCATCTCTGGGAGAGCCCAAGGGTAAAGGTTGAAGCTGAGCTGGCAGCTCGAGCCAGGGTGGAGGTCACTCCTTTGTACACGGTGCAGGAGAACATGATAACAAAGTCCTCCCTGGGACTTGTTTTCGGTTTCTTTTCTTAGAACTTCATGTCTTTTTGCTGGGCAACGTTGGGTGTGGGTCATCCGGGGCTGTGGCAACCATGGCAAGTGCCACCCCAGCCCCTTGGCCACGTTGGAGGGGCTTTGCAAGCCCTGTCTTTGTGTGCCCAGCTCCAGAAGGTTTTATCTACGTTTGTGTCTCACCAAAGAAAGGAGATGAGAAGCCAGAGCTGTGACACCTCATTTGTGTCCCCAGGGTTTGTGGTGGCCCTGGGGCAAGTGTTGCCCGGGCAGGGAGGGTTCTTCAGCTCTTGTCTGGAGATGTAAAGCTCCAAAGGAGGGCTGAGACGTGGTGTGGAAGGTGCCCACACCCCTTCCCAATCCAACTGCCTCCTGGAGACCCCTGGTTGAGGGACTGGAGGGTGTCCAGAGAAGGGCAACGGAGCTGGTGAGGGGTCTGGAGCACAAGGAGAAGGATCTGGAGAACTTCTGAGGGAGCTGGAGATGTTCAGCCTGGAGAAAAGGAGGCTGAGGGGAGACCTTCTGGCTCTCTCCAACTCCCTGAAAGGAGGGTGTAGCCAGGGGAGGTTGGTCTCTTCTCCCAAGGAACAGGCCATGGGACAAGAGGAAAGGGCCTCAAGTTGCCCCAGGGGAGGTTGAGGATGGAAATTGGGAAGAATTCCTTCCTGGAAAGGGTGGTGAAGCCTTGGCAGAGGGCGTTGGAGGTTGTCCTCAACCCCTGTGTCCACCCGGGCAGTTCCAGCTTCCAGGACTAAGAAAGGATTCCACCAATCCATCATCTCAGCAGCTCCTGTCCCTCAGTTGCTCCTTTTGGGCCAAAACTTTGCTGCCCCAAAACGTTTGGGAGAAACTTCCAGCCGTGTCTGCAAAGCGAGTCCTAAATCTTTCCTTTTTACTGTGATTCTATTTTTTTTTTTTTTGGGGGGGGTGATGGTTTTTTGGGAAGACACCATCCCTTGTCCTGCAGCCTGGTGGGGTTTTGGACTCTGTCCTGTTCCTGGTGGGCGCTGGGATCTCTCCTCTGTGCCCAGAGATGCCTGGTGGGGTTGGGGACATGGGACTGGGACCGGTTCCTCTGTCCCCTCTAGTGAGGAGTGGTGGGCAGAGCCTTGGCTGCCCTAAAATATGGGATTTTAGGGGGGAAAGCACCCAAGGGGGGGGATCTGCAGCTCTGCTGGTGCCACCAGGAGGGATGAAGAACATCGCTGGGCTGTGGTACCAAGATGGGCACGTTGGGGGCTTGTTCTTGAGAGCTTCTGAACCCAGGGCTTGGCTTTGGAAAGTTCTCAAAAGAGCAAATTTGGGGGTGTCAGGGGTTGGCACTGAGGAGGTCTCACCAGGAGATGAAGGAGCTGTGCTGGGGTTACTGGTGGTGAAGAGGCAGTGGGGACACAGCCCAGCCTTCCTGGTGTCCCCGTGGTCTCCTTGGGGGGCATCAAGAAGGTGGAGGGAGGTCATCCTGCCCCTCTGCTCTGCCCTGGGGAGGCCCCAGCTGGAGCACTGGGACCAGTTCTGGGCTCCCCAGTTCCAGAAGGACAGGGAACTGCTGGAGAGGGGACAGCAGAGGTTGTGAGGATGAGGAGGGACTGGAGCATCTCTCTGATGGGGAAAGGCTGAGGGACCTGGGGCCGTTCAGCTGGAGAAGAGCAGACTGAGAGGGGATCTCATGGATGCTCTAAAGGGTGGGGGGCAAGAGGATGGGGCCAGACTCTTCCCAGTGGTGCCCAGGGACAGGACAAGGGGCAATGGGCACAAACTGGGACATAGAAAGTTCCATCTCAACATGAGGAGGAACTTCTTTCCTGTGAGGGTGGCAGAGCCCTGGAAGAGGCTGCCCAGAGAGGTGGTGGAGTCTCCTTCTCTGGAGACATTCAAACCCCTCCTGGCCACGTTCCTGTGGGACCTTCTCTGGGTGGACCTGCTCTTTATTTTAGGGTTGTTTTTTTTTTTTCTCTCTCCCCAGGTGGACCTTTCACACTTGTCCCCAGAGGAGAGATGGAGGTGAGTCTGTTGGGAGCTGAGATGGTGCAGCTCAGCCCCTCTTCATGGTGGGACAGGACATGGTCAACCTTCCCTATGCGGTGTTATTTGTTCCGTGGAGCTCCCACATCCTTAAAAAACCACATTCATGCTTTTTACTTCCAAACCTCTTCCTAGATATTCCTCCTCTGCCCTTGGCCAAACCAATTCCAGGTGGACACTGGTTGAAAAGACCGACCTTCTCTCAGTCTTAATTTATAGAGGGCTTCTAAAGATCAGAGAACTTGGTGTATTTCTTGGGTTTGGACTTGGTTTTTTTCCCCCCTGACTTGCACTGAGGGAGATACGAGGGCGTTTCAGGTCTTAGTTCCACCTTGGTTTTTGGTCAAACAGCACAAGCTGCAAAGAAAGGTGGCCCTAGAAGAGAAGAGGAGGCTGAGGGGAGACCTTCTTGCTCTCTCCAACTCCCTGAAAGGAGGGTGTAGAGAGGTGGGGGTCGGTCTCTTCTCTCAAGTCACAGGTGACAGGACGAGAGGAAATGGCCTCAAGTTGCCCCAGGGGAGGTTCAGGCTGGATATTAGGAAACATTTTTTCACCAAAAGGGTCATCAGACGTTGGAATGGGCTGCCCAGGGAGGTGGTGGAGGCCCCATCCCTGGAGGTGTTCAAAAGACGGGTTGATGTAGTGCTGGGAGGTCTGGTTTAGTGATGGTGATGCTTTTTGTTTGTTGTGTGGGTGTTTATTTTTGTCAAAATTAGGTTGACGGTTGGACAAGATGATCTTTAAGGTCCCTTCCAACCTAGAAGATTCTGTGATTCTGTAGAGCACCAGAAATTGCTTGTTCTGGGATGTAAATGGGGCTGAGAGAGGAGCAGAGAGGACCACAGATTTTAAGGGGTCTGGGGGGTTTGCTGGCTGTGGATGGTGGCCCCCCCACTTCCCATCCAGCCTTGCTAGAGCAGGTCATCTCTGGGGAGACCCCTCCTGAAGCTCCGTGTCCAACTGTGGAGTCATCAGCCCAGGAAGGACATGGAACAGTTGGATGGGGCCAGAGGAGGCCCCGGAGATGCTGGGAGGGCTGGAGCCCCTCTGCTGGGAGGGGGGGCTGAGAGAGTTGGGGGGTTCAGCCTGGAGAAGAGAAGGCTCCGGGGAGACCTTGGAGCCCCTTCCAGTCCCTCAAGGGGCTCCAGGAGAGATGGGGAGGGACTCTTGATGAGGGAGGGGAGCCCTAGGAGGAGGGGGAAGGGTTTGACCCTGAAAGAGGGGAGATGGAGCTGAGCTGTGGGGAAGAACTTGTTTGGTGGGAGGGTGGTGAGAGCCTGGCCCAGGTTGGCCAGAGAAGCTGTGGCTGCCCCATCCCTGGAGGGGTTGAAGGCCAAGGTTGGAGGGGGCTTGGAGCAACCTGTTGTGGTGGGATGTGTCCCTGCCCAGGGCAGGGTTGTTCTTGATGACCTTTAGAGGTTCCTTCCAACCCAAACCATTCCATGATTCTGTGATTCTAAGCTTTTTGTCCATTCTCCTCTGGATTGCAACACAGCACCCGTCTCCACGATGCTCCTTTCTGGTGTCTCTTGGTCTGGTCTTCCCAGTTCCTCGGTGCCAAGGTGTTTGTCACCCCCATTGGGCTGCTAAAATGATAGAATGTGTCTCTTGGTCTGGTCTTCCCAGTTCCTCTGTGCCAAGGTGTTTGTCACCCCTGCTGGGCTGCTAGAATGATGGAATTCCCTCCTGTCAGGGAGTTGGAGAGAGCCAGAAGGTCTCCCCTCAGCCTCCTTTTCTCCAGGCTCAACACCCCCAGCTCCCTCAGAAGTTCTCCAGACCCTTCTCCTTGTGCTCCAGACCCCTCCCCAGCTCCGTTGCCCTTCTCTGGACACGCTCCAGCCCCTCAAGGTCTTTCTTGTCAGGAGGGCCCCAAAAGTGGACCCAACCCTTGAGGTGGGGCTTCACCAGTGGGACAATCCAGTCCAGTGGGACAATCCCTGCTGGCCACACTGCTCCTCATAAAGGAATGCTGGTGGCCTCCTTGGCCACCTGGGCACACTGCTGGCTCATATTCAGGTCCTGTCAACCAACATCCCCAGGTCCTTTTCCACCTGGCACCTTCACTGGAGCATCCATGGGGTTGGTGTGACCCAAGGGCAGGACCTGGTCCTTGGCCATCGTCTACCTGGATTTCTCCAAGCCTTTCCACCCCGGTTGGCCACGACGTGCTCTTCACCCCTCTTCCCTTTTCCCTGTGCTTGCAGAGTGGAGCACGCCCGGATGCACGCCAAGCACCGCGGCCACGAGGCCATGCACGCCGAGATGGTCCTCATCCTCATCGCCACGCTGGTGGTGGCCCAACTCCTGCTGGTTCAGTGGAAACAGAGGCACCCTCGCTCCTACAACGTAAGTGTCTTCTCCTGCGAGGCCCTTCGCTCCCCAAGGCTGGAGTGATGCCCTCCTTTGGCCGATGAGAAGCGTGGTTCCATTTTTCTCCTCTTGTCTGGGGTTGAGATACCCCAGTTCTTCCCAGTTCCTCCCAATTTTAGGGATTCTAGCTAGGGATGAGGATGGACGTGCCCAGAGGCATTAAGTTTCTCTAGAAGTGATATTTTTGGATGGTTGGTGGTTGGACTAGATGATCTTGAGGGTTTGTTGGTTGATGGTTGGACTAGATGATCTTGAAGGTTTGTTGGTTGATGGTTGGACTAGATGATCTTGAGGGTTTGTTGGTTGATGGTTGGACTAGATAGAATCATAGAATGGTTTGGGTTGGAAGGGACCTCAAAGATCATCGAGTTCCAACCCCCCTGCCCTGGGCAGGGACACCTCCCACTAGAGCAGGTTGCTCAAGGCCCCATCCAGCCTGGCCTTGAACACTTCCAGGGATGGGGCAGCCACAACTTCCCTGGGCAACCTGTTCCAGTGTCTCACCACCCTCAGAGTAACAAATTTCTTCCTGAGATCTAATCTGAATCTTTTTTCTTCCAATTTAAAACCGTTTCCTCTTGTCCTATCATTACACCTCCTGGCAAAGAGTCCCTCCCCGTGATCTTGAGGGTTTGTTGGTTGGTGGTTGGACTAGATGATCTTGAGGGTTCGTTGGTTGGTGGTTGGACTAGATGATCTTGAGGGTTTGTTGGTTGATGGTTGGACTAGATGATCTTGAAGGTTTGTTGGTTGATGGTTGGACTAGATGATCTTGAGGGTTTGTTGGTTGGTGGTTGGACTAGATGATCTTGAAGGTTTGTTGGTTGACGGTTGGACTAGATGATCTTGAAGATCCCTTCCAACCTGGATGATTCTATAATTTTATAAGTATATAAAACCCCGTAACTCGATTTTACGTGGCCCTTTGATACCAAGTGATGGGACCAGCAGACCTTGGCTCCATGGAGTGGACCTGCCCATGCCACCACCTCATCGGGGACTTTCATTTCACCCCAACCAACCTCGCTCTTGACTTCCTTACCTGTTTACCCCTTTCCCCCGTGGCAGGAGCTGCCCTCAAGCCCTTTTGGCAACGGGCCGTGGGGCAGAGATGAGTCTAGAACCTTCTACTCTGCCCATCTCCTTCTTTCATACCCACCTGAGATGTCTGTGGTTGCAGCCTTTGGGACAATTAAGGTTGATAACAGCCGCTTGACCGCAATTAATGAGGTGGAAAATCTCTACCTCCTTCTGCAAGTGTTTCCTCTGCGTCCTCCCCCCTCCTCTGTGTTCTCCCTCCAACTTTAAGCCTTTTTTTTCTTTTTTTTTAACCAAAAATCTCCTTCAGTCAGGTTCTGAGCTTCTTCTCTGGGTGTTGGGTGCCACGGACCGAACCTCCTGTGGTTCCTCCTCTTGGAGGCTCTTTGGTGTAGGTGGGAGTGGGGTTTTTCTGCTGCTTCCTGAGCCCCAAAAAACCAGCTTTCAAAGGCTTTTTCCTCTCTTCCTGTAGATGGTGACCCTCTTCCAGATGTGGGTGGTGCCTCTCTATTTCACCATCAAGCTCTACTGGTGGCGGTTCCTGGTCATCTGGGTGCTCTTCTCCGCCGTCACAGCTTTTGTCACCTTCAGGGCAACCCGAAAACCTCTGGTACAGACAACGCCCAGGTTGGTGGTAACACGGGGTGGGTGTTTTTTGGGGGAAAACCCTCCATCCCCAGGAGAACACTTCAAGAAGCTCTTTCTGGTTTCCCTGCCACAGGTTATTCCCTTGAAACAGCTGGTACCCGAGGGGCTGGTGGCATCACCCGGGGCATTCCTGGTGTGGCCCGTTCTTTAGGGCCTTGGCACATCCCAAGGTTTCTAGTTTGGAATGAAAACCTTGGGTGGCCCATGGTGGGGGTGGATCTGTAGCTGGAATTGGGAATTTAGGGCTCTGTTTCCCGTGGTGGGGGCAGATCTGTAGCTGGAATTAGGACTTTAGGGCTCTCTTCCTGTGGTGGGAGTTGATCTGTGGCCTGAGTTGGGAATTTAAAGCTCTATTTCTCATGGTGGCAGCAGATCTATAGCTTGAATTGGGAATTTAAAGCTCTGTTTCTCATGGTGGGGGCAGATCTGTAGCTGGAATTAGGACTTTAGGGCTCTCTTCCCGTGGTGGGGGTGGATCTGTAGCTGGAATTGGGAATTTAGGGATCTCTTCCGGTGGTGGGAGTGGATCTGTAGCTTGAATTGGGAATTTAAAGCTTGATTTCTCATAGTGGGGGCGGATCTGTAGCTGGAATTAGGAATTTAGGGCTCTCTTCCCGTGGTGGGAGTGGATCTGTAGCCTGAACTGGGAATGTAAAGCTTGATTTCTCATGGTGGGAGCAGGTCTGTAGCTGGAATTAGGAATTTTAAGCTCTCTTCCCATGGTGGCAGCAGATCTATAGCCTGAATTGGGAATTTAAAGCTTGATTTCTCATGGTGGGGGCAGATCTGTAGCTGGAATTGGGAATTTAGGGCTCTGTTTCCCGTGGTGGGGGCAGATCTGTAGCTGGAATTAGGACTTTAGGGCTCTCTTCCTGTGGTGGGAGTTGATCTGTGGCCTGAGTTGGGAATTTAAAGCTCTATTTCTCATGGTGGCAGCAGATCTATAGCTTGAATTGGGAATTTAAAGCTCTGTTTCTCGTGGTGGGGGCAGATCTGTAGCTGGAATTAGGAATTTAGGGCTCTCTTCCTGTGGTGGCAGCAGATCTATAGCTTGAATTGGGAATTAAAAGCTCTGTTTCACATGATGGGGGTGGATCCGTATGTGGGAGCAGATCAATGGCTTGAATTAGAAATTTAAAGCTCCATTTCTCATGGTGGGGGCAGGTCTGTGGCTTGAATTGGAAATTTAGGGCTCTCTTCCCGTGGTGGGGGCAGATCTGTAGCTGGAATTAGGAATTTAAGACTCTCTTCCCATGGTGGGGGTGGATCCATAGCCTGAGTTGGGAATTTAAAGCTCGATTTCTCATGGTGGGAGCAGGTCTGTGGCTGGAATTGGGAATTTAAAGCTCTGTTTCTCATGGTGTGGGCAGATCTGTAGCTGGAATTAGGAATTTTGGGCTCTCTTCCCGTGGTGGCAGCGAATCTGTAGCTGGAATTAGGAATTTTGGGCTCTCTTCCCGTGGTGGGAGTGGATCTGCTGCTCAAATTTGGAATTTAAAGCTCTCTTTCCCATGGTGGCAGTGGATCCGTAGCCTGAGTTGGGAATTTAAGGCTCCTTTTCCCATGGTGGGGGCAGATCTGTAGCTGGAATTAGGAATTTAGGGCTCTCTTCCCGTGGTGGGGGTGGATCTGTAGCCTGAACTGGGAATGTAAAGCTTAATTTCTCATGGTGGGAGCAGATCCATAGCTTGAATTAGAAATGTAAAGCTCCATTTCCCATGGTGGGGGCAGATCTGTAGCTGGAATTAGGAATTTAGGGCTCTCTTCCCGTGGTGGGAGTGGATCTGCTGCTCAAATTTGGAATTTAAAGCTCTCTTTCCCATGGTGGCAGTGGATCTGTAGCCTGAACTGGGAATGTAAAGCTTAATTTCTCATGGTGGGAGCAGATCCATAGCTTGAATTAGAAATGTAAAGCTCCATTTCCCATGGTGGGGGCAGATCTGTAGCTGGAATTAGGAATTTAGGGTTCTCTTCTGGTGGTGGGAGTGGATCTGCTGCTCGAATTAGGAATTTAAAGCTCAGTTTCTTGTGGTGGGAGCAGGTCTGTGGCTTGAATTAGGAATTTAAAGCTCCCTTTCTCATGGTGGAAGCAGGTCTGCGGCTTGAATTAGAAATTTAAAGCTCCCTTTCCTGTGGTGGGGGCAGATCTGTAGCTGGAATTAGGAATTTAAGGCCCTCTTCCCATGGTGGGGGTGGATCTGTAGCTGGAATTAGGACTTTAGGGCTCTCTTCCTGTAGTGGCAGTGGATCCATAGCCTGAGTTGGGAATTTAAAGCTCCATTTCTCATGGTGGGGGCAGATCTGTAGCTGGAATTAGGAATTTAGGGCTCTCTTCCCGTGGTGGGAGTGGATCTGTAGCCTGAACTGGGAATGTAAAGCTTGATTTCTCATGGTGGGAGCAGATCGATGGCTTGAATTAGGAATTTAAAGCTCCATTTCCCATGGTGGGCGTGGATCTGTAGCTGGAATTAAGAATTTAGGGCTCTCTTCCCATGGTGGGGGTGGATCTGTAGCCTGAACTGGGAATTTAGAGCTTGATTTCTCATCGTGGGAGCAGATCGATGGCTTGAATTAGGACTTTAGGGCTCTCTTCCTGTGGTGGGAGTGGATCTGCTGCTTGAATTAGGAATTTAGGGCTCTCTTCCCATGGTGGGAGTTGATCTGTGGCCTGAACTGGGAATTTAAAGCTGTTTCCCATGGTAGGGGCGGATCTGTAGCTGGAATTGGGAATTTAAAGCTCTGTTTCCCATGGTGGGGGTGGATCTGTAACCTGAGTTGGGAATGTAAAGCTTGATTTCTCATGGTGGGAGCAGGTCTGTAGCTGGAATTAGGAATTTTAAGCTCTCTTCCCATGGTGGCAGCAGATCTATAGCCTGAATTGGGAATTTAAAGCTTGATTTCTCATGGTGGGGGCAGATCTGTAGCTGGAATTGGGAATTTAGGGCTCTGTTTCCCGTGGTGGGGGCAGATCTGTAGCTGGAATTAGGACTTTAGGGCTCTCTTCCTGTGGTGGGAGTTGATCTGTGGCCTGAGTTGGGAATTTAAAGCTCTATTTCTCATGGTGGGAGCAATCCATAGCTTGAATTAGAAATTTAAAGCTCCCTTTCCCGTGGTGGGGGTGGATCTGTAGCTGGAATTAGGAATTTAAGACTCTCTTCCCATGGTGGGGGTGGATCTGCTGCTCGAATTCGGAATTTAAAGCTCAGTTTCTTGTGGTGGGAGCAGATCTGTAGCCTGAACTGGGAATTTAAAGCTCTGTTTCACATGGTGGGGGTGGTTCTTTATCCTGAATTAGGACTTTAGGGCTCTCTTCCCATGGTGGGGGTGGATCTGTAGCTGGAATTAGGAATTTAGGGTTCTCTTCCCATGGTGGGGGTGGTTCTTTATCCTGAATTAGGACTTTAGGGCTCTCTTCCCATGGTTGGGGTGGATCTTTCTCCTGAATTAGGAATCCAAACCTCTCTTGCCGGGTCCTGTGGGTGGGTGAAGTGTCTCCAAACACCCTCCAGGTTTCCAACACCAACTTTCCCATGGTGGGGGTGGATCTGTAGCTGGAATTAGGAATTTAAGACTCTCTTCCCATGGTGGGGGTGGATCTGCTGCTCGAATTCGGAATTTAAAGCTCAGTTTCTTGTGGTGGGAGCAGATCTGTAGCCTGAACTGGGAATTTAAAGCTCTGTTTCACATGGTGGGGGTGGTTCTTTATCCTGAATTAGGACTTTAGGGCTCTCTTCCCATGGTGGGGGTGGATCTGTAGCTGGAATTAGGAATTTAGGGTTCTCTTCCCATGGTGGGGGTGGTTCTTTATCCTGAATTAGGACTTTAGGGCTCTCTTCCCATGGTTGGGGTGGATCTTTCTCCTGAATTAGGAATCCAAACCTCTCTTGCCGGGTCCTGTGGGTGGGTGAAGCGTCTCCAAACACCCTCCAGGTTTCCAACACCAAACTCTTGAGGTTCTTGGGACAGTTTCCTTCCAGGGGAAACGTGAAGCCCTTTAATTCTTGTTCCCATTCTCTACAGACTGGTCTATAAATGGTTTTTACTAATATACAAGATCAGCTACGCCACCGGCATCGTGGGCTACATGGCCGTCATGTTCACGCTCTTCGGTCTTAATTTATTATTCAGGTGAGTGGCTCTTTTTTTGGTCCCCACTCGTGGGGTGGGGGCTGTAATTTCCCCCCCCCCACGTGGAATAAGGCTTTGGCTGCAACTCTGGAAAAATCAATTTTCTTAACGATCGCGTTAACGGGGCCAAAGAGACTCTTGGGGTGTCCTTGAGGATCACGGGGGAGAAGATGGTGGTCAAGGTCATTGGGAACCCTCCTTCCAGCTCCTTGTGTGTGTCCAAATGGGGGTGTTTCTTCGTTACCCTGATAAATTTGCCCAGGGAGGGGGTGGAGTCCCCATCCCTGGCTGTGTTTAAGGGCCGTTTAGATGCAGTGCTGAGGGACATGGTGTAGGGGAGGGCTTTGTAGAGTAGGGGAGATGGTTGGACTCGATGATCCCAAGGGTCTCTTCCAACCTCAATGATTCTATGATTCTAAATGTCACCCCTGTGACAAGCGGGGTGGCAGCAGAAGACCCCAACCCAAGCCATCATGGTGTTTAGAGAGGTTGAATCCTTCTCTAGAATGAGGAGAAGACCTGGGAAGTGCCTCCAGAGAGGTGGAAGTGTTAACTGGGGGCTTACTGGGAGTTGGTCAGGGATCCAAAGGTGTTGGGGAGAGGCTGGTGAGAGTGTGTGTCCCACCCCACCACGTCTCCCTTCAAACCCTGCTTCTTGAGGAAAGCTCTTGACGTCGTTGGGGTTCCTCTCGTGGCAGAATCAAACCAGAAGACGCCATGGACTTTGGCATCTCCCTCCTCTTCTACGGGCTCTACTACGGGGTCCTGGAGCGGGACTTCGCCGAGATGTGTGCTGACTACATGGCCTCCACCATCGGGGTGAGTTAACGCCGTGTCACCCCCCCAAAAAGGGCTCCTGCCCCGTTACTGGGTGGACTGGAACCTCTGGGCTTCAGCAGTAGCTTTGGCCTTCCCCAAAGGGGAAAATCCATCAAGTTCCCCCCGTCAGGAAGGACCTCCTGAAGATGCTGCTCTTCTCGTTGGGTTCCTTCTGTGGTGCCTGGGCCTGGGGGGGTTCTGGAGCTGCTCCAAGGTCCTGCCTTAAAAGCAAGGGATTGTCTGCTGGGGGTGTTGAGCCTGGAGAAAAGGAGGCTGAGGGGAGACCTTCTGGCTCTCTCCAACTCCCTGAAAGGAGGGTGTAGCCAGGGGGGGTCGGTCTCTTCTCCCAAGGAACAGGCCATGGGACAAGAGGAAATGGCCTCAAGTTGCCCCAGGGGAGGTTGAGGATGGATCTTGGGGCCAATTTCTTCCTGGAAAGGGCTGTGAAGCCTTGGCAGAGGCTGCCCAGGGCAGTGGTGGAGTCACCATCCCGAGGGTCTTCAAAGCTGGGCAGAGGCGGTGCTGAGGGACACGGGTCAGTGGTGGGTTTGTCAGTGTTGGGTTGATGGTTGGACTCCACCATCCGGAAGGTCCCTTCCAACCTCCACCGTTCCGTGGTTCTGGAGCCTCCACAGGTGTCCCCTTGTTCCAGAAGCACAAGAACAGATTGTTGGGTTGATGGTTGGACTCCATGGTCTGGAAGGTCCCTTCCAACTTCCACCATTCCATGATTCTGGAGCCTCCACGGGTGTCCCCTTGTTCCAGAAGCACAAGAAATGAGGAGTGGAAGGAGCTGAGGAGGAACTTCTTTCCTGTGAGGGTGGCAGAGCCCTGGCAGAGGCTGCCCAGGGAGGTGGTGGAGTCTCCTTCTCTGGAGACATTCAAACCCCCCCTGGACACGTTCCTGTGGGACCTGCTCTGGGTGGCCCTGCTCTGGCAGGGGGTTGGACTAGATGATCTCAGAGGTCCCTTCCAACCCCATGTGATTCTGTGATCTGTTCAGCCCCTCTAAATTCTTGAGAAATATTTCTCTCTTTGGGCCTTTAAAAATCCCTGATGTTCCTGTTTCTGGGACCACGTTGTGACCGCCTTATCTCCTGACCCACAGCCCTAGGGGGAAGACATCACCTGCTCTGGGTGGGACCTGCTCTGGCAGGGGGTTGGACTAGATGATCTCAGAGGTTCCTTCCAACCCCATGTGATTCTGTGATGTGTTCAGCCCCTCTAAATTCTTGAGAAATTCTCTCTCTGGGCCTTTAAAAATCCCTGATGTTCCTGTTTCTGGGACCACGTTGCCACCACGGCCCACGGGGGAAGACATCACCCCACAGGGGAAGACATCACCCCACGGGCTTCCTCCTGCTGCTTCTACCCACCACAGCTCGTGCTGTCCCTGTGGGCAGAGGATGTGGCCCCACGTGCTTGTGGTGGTGGCCCCACATCTGCAGTGGTGGCCCCAAATCTGCAAGGGACCACGTTGCCACCACGGCCCACGGGGGAAGACATCACCCCACAGGGGAAGACATCACCCCACGGGCTTCCTCCTGCTGCTTCTACCCACCACAGCTCGTGCTGTCCCTGTGGGCAGAGGACGTGGCCCCACGTGCCTGTGGTGGTGGCCCCAAATCTGCAGTGGTGGCCCCAAATCTGCATCCCACATGTCTGGGACCAAAAATAAACCCCTACTTCTCCAAAAAATACGTGGTCTAGGAGAGTGGTGGAACAAGTTGCGTTGCTTCTTTGTAGCTGCTCTTTAGGGACTTGGTGTTTCCTCCTCCTCCTCTTCCTCTTTCTGCTGCTGCTCCCTGGAGGTGCTGCCTGGTGGGACTGGGGAGCCCCTGCTCCTCACTGGTCGCCTTCCACTCGCACTGGGCCACCTCAGCAGAGCTCGGGGTGGGTGGTGGGCAACCCAGGATGGGCCTGTAGTAGCCCAGGTGCTCCCCCAGGGTCTGGCCTGTCCCCGGACTCTGTTGGATGCTTGGAGTCAAGTTGTGCTGAGTCTCTGCTGGAGGATGTTCTGATGATACTGGTCCAGGATGGGATGGAATCGGACAGTTTGGGTTGGAAGGGACCTTAAAGCCCCCCACAGTTCCACCCAGGGACACCTCCCACCAGAGCAGGTTGCTCCAAGCCCCCTCCAACCTGGCCTTGAACCCCTCCAGGGATGGGGCAGCCACAGCTTCTTGGGGCAACCTGGGCCAGAGTCTCAACCCATCCATCCATCCATCCATCCATCCATCCAACCATCCATCCCCCCATCCA
>NW_015091184.1:1018-6273 GCF_001431845.1 Calidris pugnax | reverse complement strand
CCCTCCAACCTGCCCTTGAACCCCTCCAGGGATGGGGCAGCCACAGCTTCTCCACACAACCTGGGCCAGAGTCTCACCACCCTCACACCAAAGCATTTCTTCCCCACATCTCATCTCCATCTCCCCTCTTTCAGGGTCAAACCCTTCCCCCTCCTCCTAGGGCTCCCCTCCCTCATCAAGAGTCCCTCCCCAGCTTTCCTGGAGCTCCTTGAAGGAGCTGTGGGCTTATCAAGGGTCCCTCCCCATCTCTCCTGGAGCTCCTCGGAGGAGCTGTGGGCTCCCTTGAGGGTGGAGAGCTCTGGATAGACCCAAGAGCTGGGCAATCGCCAACCGTATGGAATGTAACAAGACCCAAGTCCCAGATTCTCCACCTGGGACAGGATAATCCTGGTTATACGTAGACCTTGGGGGTGGAGGAGCTGGAGAGCGGCCCCACGGAAAGAGATCTGGGGGTTTGGGTTGGTGGCAAGTTGGATAGGAGCCAACAGCGTGGTCTGGTAGCCCAGAGGGGCAACCATGTCCTGGGGTGCATCAAGCACAGCATCGTGAGGTGGTCAAGGGGGTGATTGTCCCACTTGACAACCCACCTCGAGGTCTGTGTGGTGTTTTGGAGGCCTCAGGAGAAGGAGATCAAACTGTTGGTGTGTCCAGAGGGTGACCAAGATGGTCTTGAGGGCAAGGCGTAGGAGGAGCAGCCGAGGTGGCTTGTTCAGCCTGGAGAAGAGGAGGTTGAGGGGTGACATCCCAGTCTGCACCTTCCTCACGAGGGGCAGCAGAGGGGGGAGGTCCTGATCTTCTCTTTCTGGTGAGATGAGTTGGACACATGGTTGGACTCGATGATCTCGAAGGTCCCCTTCCAACCTGGACCATCCTATGACACGAGGAAATGGGATGAAGCTGCATCAGGGGAGGTTCAGGTTGGACTTGAGGAGAAGGTTCTTCACCAAGAGGGTGGTCTCTTCATACCTGGACCAGGCTCCCTGGGGCAGTGGTCACCACTCCAAGCCTGTCACAGTTTGGGGACCATCTGGGTGACGCTTTTAGTCGTATGGTTTGGTTTTAGGTGGCCCTGCGAGGAGCTTGGACTTGATGGTCCTTGTGGGTCCCTTCCAACTTGAGATGCTCTTGGATTCTGTGTCTCCCAGCCTGGCCCTGGGACACAGCAGGAGGGTTGTCCCTTTGGGTCAACCCTGTGACCTCCAGCTTGTCCTCTCCTTGTCCCCAACCCATCAGGGAGGGAAGGGGGGTGGTCCCTGGCGTGTGGAGGGCTTCTCGCAGTTCTTTCCCGCAGCTGGACCCACAACAAGGGTTTTCAGCCCCAAAAACTGAGGTGGGACCTCCTGGGGGTTCTGACCTGCATGAAGGTCCCCCTCCATGTCACCTCTCTCCCCCCAGTTCTACAGCGCCTCGGGGATGCCCACCAAGCACCTCTCCGACAGCGTCTGCGCCGTCTGCGGCCAGCAGATCTTCGTGGACGTCAACGAGGAGGGCATCATCGAGAACACCTACCGCCTCTCCTGCAACCACGTGTATCCTTCTCCTCCTTCTTCTCCTCCTTCTTCTCCTCCTTCTTCTCCTCCTTCTTCTCCTCCTTCTTCTCCTCCTTCTTCTCCTCCTTCTTCTCCTCCTTCTTCTCCTCCTTCTTCTCCTCCTTCTTCTCCTCCTTCTTCTCCTCCTTCTTCTCCTCCTTCTTCTCCTCTTCCACCTTCCCTCCACCCCAGAAATGCCATCCCACCAACCCACCAACCAACCAACCCACCCACCACCTCCAGGAGCTGCTGATCTGGTGCATGATCGTTGCCTGTGTCATTGCTGACTCGGCACGGGAGGAGATGAAACGGGCACAGACTTGAACATGGGAAGTTCCACCTCAACACGAGGAGGAACTTCTTCCCTGTGAGGGTGGCAGAGCCCTGGAAGGGGCTGCCCAGAGAGGTGGTGGAGTCTTCTTCTCTGGAGACATTCCAAACCCTGCCTGGACATGTTCTTGTGGGACCTGCTCTGGGTGGGACCTCCTTTAGCAGGGGTGGGACTGGGGGATCTCCAGAGGTTCCTTCCAACCCCATGTCAATCTGTGGTTCTGATATCACCCCCTTGTGTGATAAAAAGGGTCGTTTCCTCTTCCTTCTCCCCCCACCCTGGAGCTCTGGTGGGGTCTCCATGAGGCTACACCTCATTTTCTGACCACCTTTGCCCCATCTGGGACCTGTTTGATGGCTCCAAGGGTGAGGTAGGGACACAAATTGTCCCCAGTCCGGCTGCCACTCGCCCTTGTCCTCTCCTTGGAGAGCCAGCGCCGTGGCTGAGAGCTTCTGAAGGGGGTTTGTTGGGGGGAGAAAACACTGAGCATCTCTTAAAAACACATTTTTCCCCCCCCAGCTCCAGCAGGAGCTTTGTCCTTCCCCCAAAAACTCTTCTGGTTGCGCGTGGTGGTGGTGATGATGGTGGTGGTGGTGCTGGTGCTGGTGGTGGTGGTGCTGGTCATGATGGTGGTGCTGGTGCTGGTGGTGCTGGTCATGATGGTGCTGGTGGTGCTGGTGGTGCTGGTCATGATGGTGGTGCTGGTGATGATGGTGCTGGTGATGATGGTGGTGGTGCTGCTGGTCATGATGGTGGTGCTGGTCATGATGGTGGTGGTGGTCCTGGTGCTGGTGGTGCTGGTCATGATGGTGGTCCTGGTGCTGGTGGTGCTGGTCATGATGGTGGTGGTGCTGCTGGTGGTGCTGGTCATGATGGTGGTGGTGGTGGTGATGGTGGTGGTCCTGGTGGTGGTGGTGGTGCTGGTGATGGTGCTGGTCATGATGGTGGTGGTGGTCCTGCTGGTGGTGCTGGTGCTGGTGGTGCTGGTGCTGGTGGTGCTGGTGCTGGTGATGATGGTGCTGGTGGTGCTGGTGATGGTGGTGCTGGTGATGGTGCTGATGGTGATGGTGCTGGTCCTGGTGCTGGTCCTGGTGGTGGTCCTGGTGGTGGTGGTGGTGGTCCTGGTGGTGGTGATGATGGTCCTGGTGGTGGTGATGATGGTGCTGGTGATGGTCCTGGTGGTGCTGGTGGTCCTGGTGGTGGTGACATTTTTCCCCCCCAGCTCCAGTGGCAGCTTCATCCTTCCCCCAAAAACTCCTCTGGTTGTGCGTGGTGGTGCTGGTGGTGGTGCTGGTGATGATGGTGGTGGTGCTGGTGGTGCTGGTCATGATGATGGTGGTGCTGGTGGTGGTGGTGCTGGTTCTGGTGGTGATGGTGGTGGTGGTCCTGGTGCTGCTGCTGGTCCTGGTCCTGGTGCTGGTCCTGGTGCTGCTGCTGGTGGTGCTGCTGGTGGTGCTGCTGGTGTGCTGGTGATGGTGCTGGTCATGATGGTGGTGGTGGTCCTGCTGGTGGTGCTGGTGCTGGTGGTGCTGGTGCTGGTGGTGCTGGTGCTGGTGATGATGGTGCTGGTGGTGCTGGTGATGGTGGTGCTGGTGATGGTGCTGATGGTGATGGTGCTGGTCCTGGTGCTGGTCCGTGGTGGTGGTGATGATGGTGGTGGTGGTGCCGGTGATGATGGTGGTGGTGGTGCTGGTGGTGCCAGTGGTGCTTGTGCTGGTGGTGATGGTGGTGATGCTGGTGGTGGTGCTGGTGGTCCTGGTGATGGTGCTGGTGGTGCTGGTGCTGGTGATGGTGGTAGTGATGGTGCTGGTGATGATGGTGCTGGTGCTGGTGATGATGGTGCTGGTGATGCTGGTGATGCTGGTGGTCCTGGTCCTGGTGGTGATGGTGCTGGTGCTGGTGGTCGTGATGATGATGGTGATGGTGGTGGTGGTGCTGGTGCTGCTGGTGCTGCTGGTGGTGGTTTCGATACCCTGGGGATTGCTCATCCCTCCCCATCAGCTGATGGATGCCCAGTCACCTCCGAAACTGGAAGTCCCGTGGCTCGAGGCGGGGGATTTTCTCAGTCGTGACTCAGCTCCGGGGTTGGGGTGTGTGTGTGTCCCCTTGTCCCCCCTCCCTCCTCGGTGGCACCAGTTGGAGGTGGTTTCCACACTGGGGCCTCCCAGCGAAGGGCAGGCTGGGCAGAACTTGGTGCTTGGAATGGGAAGTTTCCTGGTGGGGCTGGAAACCTCCTCGTGTTCCCCTCCTCGTCTTCCCCCAAGGTTCCTGGTGGGGCTGGAAGCTCCTCGTGTTCCCTCAAGGTTCTTGGTGGGGCTGGAAGCTCCTCGTGTTCCCTCAAGGTTCTTGGTGGGGCTGGAACCACCTCGTCTTCCCCCATGGTTCCTGGTGGGGCTGGAACCTCCTTGTGTTCTCCCAAGGTTCTTGGTGGGGCTGGAAACCTCCTCGTGTTCCCTCATGGTTCCTGGTGGGGCTGGAACCTCCTCGTGTTCCCCCACGGTTCCTGGTGGGGCTGGAACCTTCTTGTGTTCCCCCACAGTTCCTGGTGGGGCTGGGACCTCCTCGTCTTCCCCCACGGTTGGTTCCTGGTGGGGCTGGAACCTCCTCGTCTTCCCCCACGGTCGGTTCCTGGTGGGGCTGGAACCTCCTCGTGTTCCCCCACGGTTCCTGGTGGGGCTGGAACCTTCTTGTGTTCCCCCAAAGTTCCTGGTGGGGCTGGGACCTCCTCGTCTTCCCCCACGGTTGGTTCCTGGTGGGGCTGGAACCTCCTCGTCTTCCCCCACGGTTGGTTCCTGGTGGGGCTGGAACCTCCTCGTCTTCCCCCACGGTTGGTTCCTGGTGGGGCTGGAACCTCCTCATCTTCCCCCACGGTTGGTTCCTGGTGGGGCTGGAACCTCCTTGTGTTCTCCCAAGGTTCTTGGTGGGGCTGGAAACCTCCTCGTGTTCCCTCATGGTTCCTGGTGGGGCTGGAACCTCCTCGTCTTCCCCCACGGTTGGTTCCTGGTGGGGCTGGAACCTCCTCGTCTTCCCCCACGGTTGGTTCCTGGTGGGGCTGGAAGCTCGTGTTCCCCCAGGTTCTTGGTGGGGCTGGAACCTCCTCGTGTTCCCCCACGGTTCCTGGTGGGGCTGGATGGTCAGTGTGATGGTCACAACCCTCGTGGTCCATCCCACCACCCCAAGAGCCCTGTTCCTCTGTTCCTGGAAGGCGTTGGAGCTTCTAGGAAAGGGTTGTGCAAAGCGGGGTTGACTCTCTTTGACCTCGATGGTTTCCTCCATCCATGTGTGTGTGTGTGTGGGTGGGTCTTCCTCCCCACCTCCTCTTCCTCCTCCTCCTCCTCCTCTTCCTCTTCCTCCTCCAACCCCCGGTGGGTTCCCCTTAACCTGCTGCTCCCCAG
>NW_015091184.1:0-847 GCF_001431845.1 Calidris pugnax | reverse complement strand
GGTGGGGCCGGACGCTCGTGTCCCCCCAGGTTCTTGGTGGGGCTGGAACCTCCTCGTGTTCCCCCACGGTTCCTGGTGGGGCTGGATGGTCAGTGTGATGGTCACAACCCTCGTGGTCCATCCCACCACCCCAAGAGCCCTGTTCCTCTGTTCCTGGAAGGCGTTGGAGCTTCTAGGAAAGGGTTGTGCAAAGCGGGGTTGACTCTCTTTGACCTCGATGGTTTCCTCCATCCATGTGTGTGTGTGTGTGTGGGTCTTCCTCCCCACCTCCTCTTCCTCCTCCTCCTCCTCCTCTTCCTCTTCCTCCTCCAACCCCAGGTGGGTTCCCCTTAACCTGCTGCTCCCCAGGTTTCATGAGTTCTGCATCCGGGGCTGGTGCATCGTCGGGAAGAAGCAGACGTGTCCCTACTGCAAGGAGAAGGTGGACCTCAAGAGGATGTTCAGTAACCCGTATCCTTTCTCCCCATGCACCCTGGGGGGGCTGGGGGGGGTCCCATGCACCCTGGGGGGGGGCCACCAACCCCCATCTCTGATGGGGACCCCCCAACCCCCATCTCTGATGGGGACCCCCCAAAACCTGTCCCCGAGGTGGTGACGTGACCTGGAACCCTGGAGGAGCTGGGACAAGATGGGCTCCACCACGTCAAGAACATGATGGAGCCCTTCCTGGCTGACCCCCCCTGACCCATAGCCCCTCCCCCCGCCATGTAGCCCCCCATCCCCCTCCCCACACCGCTCTGGGTTGGGGGAGAACTTGAGATTTTCCACCCCAAAAATGGTTTTGCTTTTCTCCTTCTTGGGGGTGAAGGTTGCATCTGAGGAACGTCACCTCCATCCTACTGGGACG
>NW_015091183.1:28030-31546 GCF_001431845.1 Calidris pugnax | reverse complement strand
CACCCACCTCTCCATGCACCCACCCATCCCTCCACACACCCACCCATCTCCCTGAACACCCACCTCTCCACACACCCATCCATCCCTCCACGCACCCACCCATCCCTCTGAGCACCCACCTCTCCATGCACCCATCCATCCCCTTGGACACCCACCTCCCCATGCACCCACCCATCCCTCCACGCACCCACCCATCCCTCTGAGCACCCACCTCTCCATGCACCCATCCATCCCCTTGGACACCCACCTCCCCATGCACCCACCCATCCCTCCACGCACCCACCCATCCCTCTGAGCACCCACCTCTCCATGCACCCATCCATCCCCTTGGACACCCACCTCCCCATGCACCCACCCATCCCTCCACGCACCCACCCATCCCTCTGAGCACCCACCTCTCCATGCACCCATCCATCCCCTTGGACACCCACCTCCCCATGCACCCACCCATCCCTCCACGCACCCACCCATCCCTCTGAGCACCCACCTCTCCATGCACCCATCCATCCCCTTGGACACCCACCTCCCCATGCACCCACCCATCCCTCCACGCACCCACCCATCCCTCTGAGCACCCACCTCTCCATGCACCCATCCATCCCCTTGGACACCCACCTCCCCATGCACCCACCCATCCCTCCACGCACCCACCCATCCCTCTGAGCACCCACCTCTCCATGCACCCATCCATCCCCTTGGACACCCACCTCCCCATGCACCCACCCATCCCTCCACGCACCCACCCATCCCTCTGAGCACCCACCTCTCCATGCACCCATCCATCCCCTTGGACACCCACCTCCCCATGCACCCACCCATCCCTCCACGCACCCACCCATCCCTCTGAGCACCCACCTCTCCATGCACCCATCCATCCCCTTGGACACCCACCTCCCCATGCACCCACCCATCCCTCCACGCACCCACCCATCCCTCTGAGCACCCACCTCTCCATGCACCCATCCATCCCCTTGGACACCCACCTCCCCATGCACCCACCCATCCCTCCACGCACCCACCCATCCCTCTGAGCACCCACCTCTCCATGCACCCATCCATCCCCTTGGACACCCACCTCCCCATGCACCCACCCATCCCTCCACGCACCCACCCATCCCTCTGAGCACCCACCTCTCCATGCACCCATCCATCCCCTTGGACACCCACCTCCCCATGCACCCACCCATCCCTCCACGCACCCACCCATCCCTCTGAGCACCCACCTCTCCATGCACCCATCCATCCCCTTGGACACCCACCTCCCCATGCACCCACCCATCCCTCCACGCACCCACCCATCCCTCTGAGCACCCACCTCTCCATGCACCCATCCATCCCCTTGGACACCCACCTCCCCATGCACCCACCCATCCCTCCACGCACCCACCCATCCCTCTGAGCACCCACCTCTCCATGCACCCATCCATCCCCTTGGACACCCACCTCCCCATGCACCCACCCATCCCTCCACGCACCCACCCATCCCTCTGAGCACCCACCTCTCCATGCACCCATCCATCCCCTTGGACACCCACCTCCCCATGCACCCACCCATCCCTCCACGCACCCACCCATCCCTCTGAGCACCCACCTCTCCATGCACCCATCCATCCCCTTGGACACCCACCTCCCCATGCACCCACCCATCCCTCCACGCACCCACCCATCCCTCTGAGCACCCACCTCTCCATGCACCCATCCATCCCCTTGGACACCCACCTCCCCATGCACCCACCCATCCCTCCACGCACCCACCCATCCCTCTGAGCACCCACCTCTCCATGCACCCATCCATCCCCTTGGACACCCACCTCCCCATGCACCCACCCATCCCTCCACGCACCCACCCATCCCTCTGAGCACCCACCTCTCCATGCACCCATCCATCCCCTTGGACACCCACCTCCCCATGCACCCACCCATCCCTCCACGCACCCACCCATCCCTCTGAGCACCCACCTCTCCATGCACCCATCCATCCCCTTGGACACCCACCTCCCCATGCACCCACCCATCCCTCCACGCACCCACCCATCCCTCTGAGCACCCACCTCTCCATGCACCCATCCATCCCCTTGGACACCCACCTCCCCATGCACCCACCCATCCCTCCACGCACCCACCCATCCCTCTGAGCACCCACCTCTCCATGCACCCATCCATCCCTCCATGCACCCAACCATCCCCCTGGACACCCACTTCTCCATGCACCCATGTCTCCAGCCACCCATCCCCTTGGGCACCCACCTCTCCATGAACCCACCCATCCCTCTGAGCACCCACCTCCCCATGCACCCATCTCTCCACCCACCCATCCCTCTGGACACCCACCTCTCCATGAACCCATCCATCCCTCTGAGCACCTACTTCTCCATGCACCCACCTCTCCATACACCCACCCATCCCTCTGAGCACCCACCTCTCCATGCACCCATCCATCCCTCTGAGCACCCACCTCTCCATGCACCCATCCATCCCCTTGGACACCCACCTCCCCATGCACCCACCCATCCCTCCACGCACCCACCCATCCCTCTGAGCACTCACATCTCCATGCACCCATCCATCCCTCCACGCACCACCCATCCCTCTGAGCACCCACCTCCCCATGCACCCATTCATTCATTCGAGCACCCACCCATCCCTCTGGACACCCACATCTCCATGCACCCATCCATCTCCCCACGCACCCACCCATCCCTCTGGACACCCACCTCTTCATGCACCCACGTCTCCATGAACCCACCCATCCATCCACACACCCACCCAACCCTCTGAGCACCTATCTCTCCACACACCCACCTCTCCACACACCCACCCATCCCTCTGGACACCCACCTCTCCATGCACCACCCATCCCTCCATGCACCCACCCATCCCTCTGAGCACCCACCTCCCCATGAACCCATCCATCCCTCCACGCACCCACCCATCCCCCTGGACACCCACCTCTTCTTGCACCCATCCATCCATCTGAGCACCCACCTCTTCATGCACCCATCTCTCCAGCCACCCATCCCCCTGGACACCCACCTCTCCATGCACCCACCCATCCATCTGAGCACCCACCTCTTCATGCACCCACCCATCCCCCTGGACACCCACCTTTCCACGCACCCATCCATCCCTCCACGCACCACCCATCCCTCTGAGCACCCACCTCTTCATGCACCCACCAATCCTCATGGACACCCACATCTCCATGATCTCACCCATTCCTCTGAGCACCCACCCATCCATCTGAGCACCCATCTCTCCACTCACCCATCCATCCCTCCACGCACCACCCATCCCTCTGAGCACCCATGTCTTCATGCACCCATCTCTCCAGCCACCCATCCCCCTGGACACCCACCTCTACATGCACCCACCCATCCCTCTGAGCACCCACCTCTTCATGCACCCACCCATCCCCCTGGACACCCACCTCTCCATGCACCCACCCATCCATCTGAGCACCCACCTCTTCATGCACCCACCCATCCCCCTGGACACCCACCTTTCCACGCACCCATC
>NW_015091183.1:25612-27866 GCF_001431845.1 Calidris pugnax | reverse complement strand
CTCCATGAACTCACCCATTCCTCTGAGCACCCACCCATCCATCTGAGCACCCACCTCTCCACGCACCCATATCTCCAGCCACCCATCCCCTTGGGCACCCACCTCTCCATGAACCCACCCATCCATCTGAGCACCCATCTCTCTACGCACCCACCCATCCATCCCCCTGGACTCCCACCTCTCCATGAACCCACCCATCCCTTTGAGCACCCACCCATCCCTTTGACCCCCCACCTCTAGGTCAGCCGGGACCCCCGGGTGGACACCCCCACCCCCAACCCCCAGCTCCTGGGGTGGCCTTGATGCCCCCCACCCTCCACGTGTCCCCCACAGATGTGGACGAGTGCGCCCAGAGCCCCCCGCCCTGCGCCCACGGGCGCTGTGAGAACTTGCCCGGTGGCTACCGCTGCGCCTGCCCCGCTGGCTACCGGGGGGTGGCGCCCGACCAGCCCTGCCAGGGTGAGTGGGGGGACGGGGGGGGGCTGTCTGTGTCACCCTGGGGGTCACCATACCATGGGGTCACCATACCGGGGGGTCACTGTGCCACGGGGCCACCATGCCATGGGGTCAATGTTCTATGGGCTCAACGTTCCTTGGGCTCTCCATGCCATGGGGTCAACGTGCCATGGGGCCACCATGCCATTGAGTCACCATGCCATGGGGCCACCATGCCAGGGGGTCACCGTGCCATGAGCGCACTGTCCCATGGTCCCCCGATGCCAGAAGGTCAATGGTCCATGGTCTCTCCATGCCATGGTCTCCTCATATCATGAGGTCAACACACCATGATCTCCACATGCCATGAGGTCAATGTTTCATGGTCTCCCCATGTCATTGGGTCACCATGCCACAATGTCCCCATGTCACTGGGTCACCATGCCATGGTCTCCCCATGCCATGAGGTCAATGTTCCATGGTCTCCCCATGCCATGAGGTCAATGCTCCATGATGTCCCCGTGTCATTGGGTCACCATGCCATGATGTCCCCATGCCATGAGGTCAACACACCATGATCTCCCCATGCCATGAGGTCAATTTTCAATGGTCTCCCCATGCCATTGGGTCACCATGCCATGTTCTCCTCACACCATGAGGTCAACACACCATGGTCTCCCCATGCCATGAGGTCAATGAGCTGTGATCTCCCCATGTCACTGGGTCACCATTCCATGGTCTCCTTGTGTCATTGAGTCACCATATCATGATGTCCCCATGTCACTGGGTCATCATGCCATGGTCTCCCCATGCCATGAGGTCAATGTTCAATGGTCTCCCCACGTCATTGGGTCACCATTCCATGATCTCATACCATGAGGTCAACACACCATGGTCTCCACATGCCATGAGGTCAATGTTCCATGGTCTCCCCATGCCGTGAGGTCAACACGCCATGGTCTCCCCATGCCATGAGGTCAATGTTTCATGGTCTCCCCATGTCATTGGGTCACCATGCCATGTTCTCCTCGTACCATGAGGTCAACACGCCATGGTCTCCCCATGCCATGAGGTCAATGCTCCATGGTCTCCCCGTGTCATTGGGTCACCATGCCATGATGTCCCCGTGTCAGTGGGTCACCATTCCATGGTCTCCCCGTGTCATTGGGTCACCATGCCATGATGTCCACGTGTCATTGGGTCACCATGCCATGATCTCCTCATACCATGAGGTCAACACACCATGATCTCCCCATGCCATGAGGTCAATGTTCCATGGTCTCCACATGTCATTGGGTCACCATGCCATGATGTCCCCATGTCATTGGGTCAGCATTCCATGGTCTCCCCATGCCATGAGGTCAATGCTCCATAGTCTCCCCATGTCATTGGGTCACCATTCCATGGTCTCCCCATGCCATGAGGTCAATGTTCTATGGTTTCCCCATGTCATTGGGTCACCATGCCATGATCTCCCCATGCCATGAGGTCAACATACCATGTTCTCCCCATGCCATGGGGTCAACATGCCATGGGGTCAACATGCCATGCTTTCCCCATGCCATGAGCTCACCATACCATGCTGTCACCACGCCATGGAGGTCACCACGCCATGGAGGTCACCACGCCATGGGGGTCACCTGCCATGGGATCACCATGCCATGGGTTGACCGTGCCGTACCCACCCCTTCCATCCCCCCCAGACATCGACGAGTGTGAGAACCACCTGGCCTGCCCTGGCCAAGAGTGCGTCAACACCCCCGGCTCCTTCCAGTGCCAACCCTGCCGCGAGGGCTTCCAGCTCCACCGCGGCCGCTGC
>NW_015091183.1:9669-12399 GCF_001431845.1 Calidris pugnax | reverse complement strand
CTTGCCCGGTGGCTACCGCTGCGCCTGCCCCGCTGGCTACCGGGGGGTGGCGCCCGACCAGCCCTGCCAGGGTGAGTGGGGGGATGGGGGGGGCTGTCTGTGTCACCCTGGGGGTCACCATACCATGGGGTCACCATACCGGGGGGTCTCTGTGCCATGGGGCCACCATGCCATGAGGTCAATGTTCTTTGGGCTCAACGTTCCTTGGGCTCTCCATGCCATGGGGTCAACGTGCCACGGGGCCACCATGCCATGGGGTCACCATGCCATGGGGTCAACATTCCTTGGGCTCACCATGCCATGGGGTCAATGTTCTATGGGCTCAACGTTCCTTGGGCTCTCCATGCCATGGGGTCAACGTGCCATGGGGCCACCATGCCATGAGGTCAATGTTTCATGGTCTCCCCATGTCATTGGGTCACCATGCCATGTTCTCCTCACACCATGAGGTCAACACACCATGATCTCCCCATGCCATGAGGTCAATTTTCAATGGTCTCCCCATGCCATTGGGTCACCATGCCATGTTCTCCTCACACCATGAGGTCAACACACCATGGTCTCCCCATGCCATGAGGTCAATGTTTCATGGTCTCCCCATGTCATTGGGTCATGGTCTCCCTATGCCATGAGGTCAACACACCATGATCTCCCCATGCCATGAGGTCAATGCTCCATGGTCTCCCCATGTCACTGGGTCATCATGCCATGATGTCCCCATGCCATTGGGTCACCATGCCATGGTCTCCCCATGCCATGAGGTCAATGAGCTGTGATCTCCCCATGTCACTGGGTCACCATTCCATGGTCTCCTTGTGTCATTGAGTCACCATATCATGATGTCCCCATGTCACTGGGTCATCATGCCATGGTCTCCCCATGCCATGAGGTCAATGTTCAATGGTCTCCCCACGTCATTGGGTCACCATTCCATGATCTCATACCATGAGGTCAACACACCATGGTCTCCACATGCCATGAGGTCAATGTTCCATGGTCTCCCCATGCCGTGAGGTCAACACGCCATGGTCTCCCCATGCCATGAGGTCAATGTTTCATGGTCTCCCCATGTCATTGGGTCACCATGCCATGGTCTCCTCGTACCATGAGGTCAACACGCCATGGTCTCCCCATGCCATGAGGTCAATGCTCCATGGTCTCCCCGTGTCATTGGGTCACCATGCCATGATGTCCCCGTGTCAGTGGGTCACCATTCCATGGTCTCCCCGTGTCATTGGGTCACCATGCCATGATGTCCACGTGTCATTGGGTCACCATGCCATGGTCTCCTCATACCATGAGGTCAACTCAACACTCCATGGTCTCCCCATGCCATGAGGTCAATGCTCCATGGTCTCCTCGTGTCATTGGGTCACCATGCCATGATGTCCCCATGTCACTGGGTCACCATTCCATGGTCTCCCCATGCCATGAGGTCAGTGTTCAATGGTCTCCCCACGCCATTGGGTCACCATGCCATGATGTCCCCATGTCACTGGGTCACCATGCCATGGTCTCCCAATGCCATGACATCAACATACCATGGTCTGTCTCCTCATACCATGAGGTCAACACACCATGGTCTCCCCATGCCATGAGGTCAATGCTCCATAGTCTCCCCATGTCATTGGGTCACCATTCCATGGTCTCCCCATGCCATGAGGTCAATGTTCCATGGTCTCCCCATGCCGTGAGGTCAACACGCCATGGTCTCCCCATGCCATGAGGTCAATGCTCCATGATGTCCCCGTGTCATTGGGTCACCATGCCATGATGTCCCCATGCCATGAGGTCAACACACCATGATCTCCCCATGCCATGAGGTCAATGTTCCATGGTCTCCCCATGCCGTGAGGTCAACACGCCATGGTCTCCCCATGCCATGAGGTCAATGCTCCATGGTCTCCTCGTGTCATTGGGTCACCATGCCATGATGTCCCCATGTCACTGGGTCACCATGCCATGGTCTCCCAATGCCATGACATCAACATACCATGGTCTGTCTCCTCATACCATGAGGTCAACACACCATGGTCTCCCCATGCCATGAGGTCAATGCTCCATGATCTCCCCATGCTGTGAGGTCAACACACCATGGTCTCCCCATGCCATGAGGTCAATGTTCTATGGTTTCCCCATGTCATTGGGTCACCATGCCATGATCTCCCCATGCCATGAGGTCAACATACCATGTTCTCCCCATGCCATGGGGTCAACATGCCATGCTTTCCCCATGCCATGAGCTCACCATACCATGCTGTCACCACGCCATGGAGGTCACCACGCCATGGAGGTCACCACGCCATGGGGGTCACCTGCCATGGGATCACCATGCCATGGGTTGACCGTGCCGTACCCACCCCTTCCATCCCCCCCAGACATCGACGAGTGTGAGAACCACCTGGCCTGCCCTGGCCAAGAGTGCGTCAACACCCCCGGCTCCTTCCAGTGCCAACCCTGCCGCGAGGGCTTCCAGCTCCACCGCGGCCGCTGCGCAGGTACCCCCACCCCATCCTCCCCCAAGGGGTGGGCACCCCCAAACCCTCCACTCCGTGGTACCCACCATAACCCTCCTGTCCCCCAGACGTGGACGAGTGCGCGGTGGGCACCCCCTGCGGCCCCCACGGCCGTTGCGTCAACACCGAGGGCTCCTTCCGTTGCGAGTGCCAACGCGGCTACCGGGCGGGCGCCAGCGGGGCGCCGTGCGCGGGTGAGTGGGGACCTTGGTGG
>NW_015091183.1:4880-9354 GCF_001431845.1 Calidris pugnax | reverse complement strand
CCCCCCCCCCCCTCGCCCGGCCCTGACGGCACCGCCCCGCGCCCGCAGACGTCAACGAGTGCCTGGAGGGCGACTTCTGCTTCCCCCACGGCGAGTGCCTCAACACGGAGGGCTCCTACGCCTGTCTCTGCGCCCAGGGCTACGCCAGCACCCCCCAGGGCACCTCCTGCGCCGGTGGGTGACACCCCGCACCCTCACCCTCACCCTCACCCTGCTCCTCACGCTCCCCGTGCCCATCCCTGTGTCCCCATCCCGGTCCCCATGCCCATCCTGGTCTCCATGTCTCCATGCCAGTCATGATCCCTCTGCCCATCCCGGTCCTGATGTCCCCATACCCATCCCAGTCCCACTTCCCCTCCTGATCCCTCTGCCCATCCTGGGCCCCATGTCCCCATCCCAGTCCCCATGCCCATCCCGGTCCCCATGTCCCCATAGCCCTCCTGGTCCCCATCCCAGTCCCTATGTCCCCATATCCATCCCAGTCCCCATGTCCCCATCCCAGTCCCCATGCCCATCCCAGTCCCCATGTCCCCATGTCCATCCTGGTCCCTAAGACCATCCCAGTCCCTGTGTCCATCCCCATCCCCATGTCCTCATGCCCATCCCAGTCCCCATGTCCCCATATCCATCCTGGTCCCCATGCCCATCCCAGTCCCCATGTCCCCATGTCCATCCTTGTCCCCATGTCCATCCCCGTCCCCATGCCCATCCCTGTCCCCATGTCCCCATGTCCATCCCAGTTCCTGTGCCCATCCCAGTCCCCATGTCCCCATCCCAGTCCCCATGTCCCCATGCCCATCCTGGTCCCTAAGACCATCCCAGTCCCTGTGCCCATCCCAGTCCCCATGTCCCCATGTCCATCCCAGTCCCCATGCCCATCCCAGTCCCCATGTCCCCATGTCCATCCCAGTCCCTGTGCACATCCCAGTCCCTGTGCACATCCTGGTCCTCATGCCCATCCCAGTCCCCGTGTCCATCCCAGTCCCTGTGTCCCCATTTCCATTCCAGTCCCCATGTCCATCCTGGTCCCTAAGACCATCCCAGTCCCGATGCCCATCCCAGTCCCCATGTCCCCATGCCCATCCTGGTCCCTAAGACCATCCCAGTCCCTGTGCCCATCCCAGTCCCCATGTCCCCATGTCCATCCCAGTCCCCATGCCCATCCCAGTCCCCATGTCCCCATGTCCATCCCAGTCCCTGTGCACATCCCAGTCCCTGTGCACATCCTGGTCCTCATGCCCATCCCAGTCCCCGTGTCCATCCCAGTCCCTGTGTCCCCATTTCCATCCCAGTCCCCATGTCCCCATGTCCATCCCCGTCCCCATGTCCATCCCAGTCCCCATGTCCCCATGTCCATCCCCGTCCCCATGTCCATCCCAGTCCCCATGTCCCCATGTCCATCCCCGTCCCCATGTCCATCCCAGTCCCCATGTCCCCATGTCCATCCCCGTCCCCATGTCCATCCCAGTCCCCATGTCCCCATGTCCATCCCCGTCCCCATGTCCATCCCAGTCCCCATGCCCATCCCACTCCCCATGTCCCCATGGCCATCCCAGTCCCTGTGCACATCCTGGTCCTCATGCCCCTCCCAGTCCCCGTGTCCATCCCAGTCCCTGTGTCCCCATTTCCATTCCAGTCCCCATGTCCATCCTGGTCCCTAAGACCATCCCAGTCCCGATGCCCATCCCAGTCCCCATGTCCCCATGCCCATCCTGGTCCTCATGCCCATCCCCATCCCAGTCCCCATGTCCATCCCAGTCCCCATGTCCATCCTGGTCCCTAAGACCATCCCAGTCCCCTGTGCCCATCCTGGTCCCAGCCTCTTGATCCCACTCGTGCCCCCCCTTCCCCCCGTGTCCCCGGCAGACGTGGACGAGTGCCAGCGCGGTGGGGTCTGCGAGGGCGGGCGCTGCGCCAACACCGACGGCTCCTTCGAGTGCCAGTGCCCGGCGGGTTTCCGCACCGACGCCGACAAGGCCCTGTGCCAGGGTGAGGGGCTGTGGCCGTGACGGGGGAGGGACATCCCCCCCGGAGCCGTGGGGCTGGCACGGAGGGTGACCTGTCCCCCCCCCAGACGTGGACGAGTGCCAGGAGTACGGTGCCAGCCTCTGCGGTGCCCAGCGCTGCGACAACATCCCCGGCTCCTACCGCTGCGTCACCGACTGCCAGCCCGGCTACCGGGCCAGCGACGGCGGGGACTGCCTGGGTGAGTGACTGGTGGGACTGGGACGGGCACTGGGAACGGGAGGGGGACAGGGACCAGGGTGGGCAGGGGGACTGGGATTGGCATGGGGACTGGGACGGACATGGGGACTGGGATAGGACAGGAACTGAGATGGCTACGGGGACATAGGGACTGGGACGGGCACTGGGAGCAGGACGGGGACATGGACCAGTATGGGCATGGGGACTGGGATGGACATGGGAACTGGGATTGGCATCGGGACAGGGACGGGTACAGGGACTGGGATGGACATGGGGACTGGGATGGGACAGACATGGAAACTGGGATGGCTATAGGCACGTGGGGTCCAGGATGGGCACGGGGACTGGGATGGTCTTGGGGACTGGGATGGTAAATGGGGTTGGGATGGACATGGGGATGGCTATGGGGAGATGGGGACTGGGATGGTCAATGGGACTGGGATGGGCACAGGGACTGGGATGGACATGGGAACTGGGATTGGCATCGGGACCGGGACGGGTACAGGGACTGGGATGGACATGGGAACTGGGATTGGCATCGGGACCGGGACGGGTACAGGGACTGGGATGGTCAATGGGATTGGGATGGGCATGGGGGGCTATGGGAACATGGGGGCTGGGATGATCAAGGGGACTGGAATGGTCAATGGGACTGGGATGGACATGGGGATGGCTATGGCTATGGGGACATGGGGACCATAGGATGGGCATGAGACTGGGATGGGCACAGGGACTGGGATGGTCAGTGGGATTGAGATGGTCAGTGGGATTGGGATGAACATGGGGACTGGGATGGACATGGGGACTGGGATGGGATGGGAACTGGGATGGCTATGGGGACATGGGGACTGGGATGGTCAATGGGACTGGGATGGTCAATGGGATTGGGATGGACACGGGGACTGGGATGGGAACTGGGATGGGTATGGAGACATGGGGACTGGGATGGTCAAGGGGATTGGGATGGTCAATGGGACTGGGATGGGCACGGGAACTGGAATGGCTATGGGGATGTGGTGACCAGGATGGGCATGGGGACTGGGATGGTCAATGGGACTGGGATGGTCAGTGGGGTTGGGATGGACATGGGGATGGCTATGGCTATGGGGACATGGGGACCATAGGATGGGCATGAGACTGGGATGGGCACAGGGACTGGGATGGTCAGTGGGATTGAGATGGTCAGTGGGATTGGGATGAACATGGGGACTGGGATGGACATGGGGACTGGGATGGGATGGGAACTGGGATGGCTATGGGGACATGGGGACTGGGATGGTCAATGGGACTGGGATGGTCAATGGGATTGGGATGGACACGGGGACTGGGATGGGATGGGAACTGGGATGGCTATGGGGACAAGGGGGATTGGGATGGGCACAGGAACTGGGATGGTCAATGGGACCGGGATGGTCAGTGGGACTGGGATGGTCAATGGGACTGGGATGGTCAATGGGATTGGGATGGACACGGGGACTGGGATGGGAACTGGGATGGCTATGGGGACATGGGGACTGGGATGGGCACAGGAACTGGGATGGTCAATGGGACTGGGATGGGCACAGGGACTGGGATGGTCAATGGGACTGGGATGGACATGGGAACTGGGATGGCTATGGGGACATGGTGACCAGGATGGTCATGAGGACTGGGATGGTCAGTGGGATTGGGATGGTCAATGGGGTTGGGATGGACATGGGGACTGGGATGGGCACAGGGACTGGGATGGACATGGGGGCTGGGATGGGATGGGAACTGGGATGGCTATGGGGACTGGGATGGGCACAGGGACTGGGATGGACATGGGGGCTGGGATGGGATGGGAACTGGGATGGCTATGGGGACATGGTGACCAGGATGGTCATGAGGGCTGGGATGGTCAGGGGGACTGGGATGGGCACAGGGACTGGGATGGACATGGGGGCTGGGATGGGATGGGAACTGGGATGGCTATGGGGACATGGTGACCAGGATGGTCATGAGGGCTGGGATGGTCAGGGGGACTGGGATGGGCACAGGGACTGGGATGGACATGGGGGCTGGGATGGGATGGGAACTGGGATGGCTATGGGGACTGGGATGGGCACAGGAACCGGGATGGTCAATGGGACCGGGATGGACATTGGGACTGGGATGGACATGAGGACGTGGTGACCAGGATGGGCACGGGGACTGGGACTGGCATGGAGCCAGGGATGCCCACGGGGACCAGAGTGTGTGTGTGGGGCTGCTCCTGCTTCCCCGGTGTCCCCAGCCTGCCGTGCCCCCC
>NW_015091183.1:1091-4779 GCF_001431845.1 Calidris pugnax | reverse complement strand
GACCAGGATGGGCATGGGGACTGGGATGGTCAATGGGACTGGGATGGTCAGTGGGGTTGGGATGGACATGGGGATGGCTATGGCTATGGGGACATGGGGACCATAGGATGGGCATGGGACTGGGATGGGCACAGGGACTGGGATGGTCAAGGGGACTGGGATGGGCATGGGTCTGGGATGGTCAAGGGGACTGGGATGGTCAATGGGACGGGGATGGACATGGAAACTGGGATGGCTATAGGCACGTGGGGTCCAGGATGGGCACGGGGACTGGGATGGTCTTAGGGACCGGGATGGACATGGGGATGGCTATGGGGACATGGGGACCAGGATGGGCATGGGGACTGGGATGGGCACAGGGACTGGGATGGTCAAGGGGACTGGGATGGGCACAGGGACTGGGATGGTCAATGGGACTGGGATGGTCTTAGGGACCGGGATGGACATGGGGATATGGGGACTGGGGTGGGCATGAGGACCAGGATGGGAATGGGGACTGGGATGGTCATTGGGGTTGGGATGGACTTGGGGATGGCTATGCGGACATGGGGACCAGGATGGGCATGGGGACTGGGATGGGCACAGGGACTGGGATGGTCAATAGGACTGGGATGGACATGGGGACTGGGATGGGATGGGAGCTGGGATGGTTATGGGGACATGGGGACTGGGATGCGCACAGGAACTGGGATGGACATTGGGACTGGGATGGTTATGGGGACATGGGGACTGGGACAGTCAAGGGGACTGGAATGTTCAACGGTACTGGGATGGGCACAGAAACTGGTTATGGAGACATGGGGAATGGGATGGTCAATGGGACTGGGATGGTCAATGGGGTTGGGATGGACATGGAGACTGGGATGGGATGGGAACTGGGATGGCTATGGGGACATGGGAACTGGGATGGTCAATGGTACTGGGATGGGCACAGGAACTGGAATGGCTATGGGGATGTGGTGACCAGGATGGGCATGGGGACTGGCATGGACATGGGGTCTGGGATGGCTATGGGAACATGGGGACTGGGATTGGCACAGGGACTGGGATGGTCTTAGGGACTGGGATGGACATTGGGACTGGGATGGTTATGGAGACATGGGGACCAGGATGGGCATGGGACTGGGATGGTCAATGGGGTTGGGATGGACATGGAGACTGGGATGGGACGGGAACTGGGATGGTTATGGGGACGTGGGGACTGGGATGGTCAATGGGACTGGGATGGTCAATGGGATGGGGATGGTCAGTGGGATTGGAATGGTCAATGGGATTGGGATGGACATGAGGACTGGGGTGGCTATGGGGACATGGGGACTGGGATGGTCAAGGGGACTGGGATGGACAGCGGGGGACACGCCATAGGGGAGGGGGGCACCGTGCCATGGGGCGTAGAGGACCAGAAGGACCATGCCATGGGGCGCAGAGGAGCAGAGGCACCATGGGGGGACAGCAAAGGCTGTGCCGAGGGGTGAAGACCAGAGGGACCGTGGCGTGGGGTGCAGAGGGATCATGCCATGGGGCACGGCAAGGGTCATACTATGGGGTACATCAAGGACATTGCCATGGGGCACATCAAGGACCACTCCATGGGGTACATCAAGGACGTTGCCATAGGGTGCAGAGGGACCGTGCTGTGGGGCACATCAGGGACTGTGCTATGGGGTACATCGAGGACCACTCCATGGGGCACATCAAGGGCCATTCCATGGGGTACATCAAGGACATTGCCATGGGGTGCAGAGGGACTGTTCCATGGGGCACATCAAGGACATTGCCATGGGGTGCAGAGGGACCGTGCTGTGGGGCACATCAGGGACTGTGCCATGGGATGTAGAGGGACCATTCCATGGGGCACATCAAGGGCCATGTCATGGGGTGCAGAGGGACCACTCCATGGGGCACATCAAAGGCCATTCCATGGGGCACATCAAGGACATTGCCATGGGGTACATCAAGGACATTGATATGGGGTGCAGAGGGACCGTGCCATGGGGCACATCCAGGACCATTCCATGGGGCACATCAAGGACACTGCCATGGGGTACATCAAGGACGTTGATATGGGGTTCAGAGGGACCACTCCATGGGGCACATCAAGGACCTTTCCATGGGGTGCAGAGCGACCATGCTGTGGGGCACATCAAGGGCCATTCCATGGGGTACATCAAGGACGTTGCCATGGGGTGCAGAGGGACCGTTTCATGGGGCACATCAAGGATTTTTCCATGGGGTGCAGGGAGACCAAACCATGGGGCACATCAAGGACCACTCCATAGGGCACATCCAGCCCCATTCCATGGGGCACATCCAGGACCATTCCATGGGGCACATCCAGGACCACTCCATGGGGCACATCCAGCCCCATTCCATGGGGTACATCCAGGACCACTCCATGGGGCACATCAAGGACGTTGATACGGGGTGTAGAGGGACCATTCCATGGGGCACATCCAGGACCACTCCATGGGGCACACCCAGCCCCACTCCATGGGGCACATCCAAGACCATTCCATGGGGCACATCAAGGGCCATTCCATGGGGTACATCAAGGACATTGCCATGGGGTACATCAAGGATCATGCCATGGGGTGCAGAGGGACCATGTTGTGGGGCACATCAGGGTCTGTGCCATGGGGTGCAGAGGGACCATGGGGCACATCAAGGGCCATTCCATGGGGTACATCAAGGACATTGATATGGGGTGTAGAGGGACCACTCCATGGGGCACATCAAGGACATTGATATGGGGTGCAGAGGGACCGTTCCATGGGGCACATCAAGGACCTTTCCATGGGGTGCAAGGAGACCAAACCATGGGGCACATCAAGGACCACTCCATGGGGCACATCAAGGACCATTCCATGGGGCACATCAAGGACGTTGCCATGGGGTGCAGAGGGACCATTCCATGGGGCACATCCAGGACCACTCCATGGGGCACATCCAGCCCCATTCCATGGGGTACATCCAGGACCACTCCATGGGGCACATCCAGGACGTTGATATGGGGTGTAGAGGGACCATTCCATGGGGCACATCCAGGACCACTCCATGGGGCACATCAAGGGCCATTCCATGGGGCACATCCAGGACCATTCCATGGGGCACCTCCAGCCCCATTCCATGGGGCACATCCAGGACCACTCCATGGGGCACATCCAGGACCATTCCATGGGGCACATCCAGGACCATTCCATGGGGCACATCCAGGACCATTCCATGGGGCACATCCAGGACCATTCCATGGGGCACATCCAGGACCATTCCATGGGGCACATCCAGGACCATTCCATGGGGCACATCCAGGACCACTCCATGGGGCACATCCAGCCCCATTCCATGGGGTACATCCAGGACCACTCCATGGGGCACATCCAGCCCCATTCCATGGGGTACATCCAGGACCACTCCATGGGGCACATCCAGCCCCATTCCATGGGGTACATCCAGGACCACTCCATGGGGCACATCCAGCCCCATTCCATGGGGTACATCCAGGACCACTCCATGGGGCACATCCAGCCCCATTCCATGGGGCACATCCAGGACCACTCCATGGGGCACATCCAGCCCCATTCCATGGGGCACATCCAGGACCATTCCATGGGGCACATCCAGGACCACTCCATGGGGCACATCCAGCCCCATTCCATGGGGTACATCCAGGACCACTCCATGGGGCACA
>NW_015091183.1:0-201 GCF_001431845.1 Calidris pugnax | reverse complement strand
CCAAAACGCTGTCCCTGTCCCCAGACGTGGACGAGTGCGGGCTCTTCGCCCCCCAGCTCTGCCGGGGGGGGGTCTGTCTCAACGCCGCCCCCGGCTTCAGCTGCTACTGCCCCAGCGGCTACTACTACGAGCAGGAGCATCTGCAGTGTGTGGGTGAGTGCCCTGCGCCCCGAAACCTGCCTGCACCCCAAAACCCTGCCT
>NW_015091182.1:0-1027 GCF_001431845.1 Calidris pugnax | reverse complement strand
CTTCTGCATCAACGTGAGTCACGTGACACCGTCAGGTGACACATCGGGGGTCATGTGATACAGTCATGTGATGTGGGGGTCATGTGGTACAGGGGGTCAGGTGGTACGGGGGGGTGGTGACACACAGGGGGGGAACTGGGTGGGAAGGAGCCTCTGGGTCCGGCCTGGGGGGGTCTGTGGGGCAGGATGTGGGTCCCGGGGGGTCTCTATGGGTCTCTATGGGTCTCTATGGGTCGCTGTGGGGCAGAATATGGGTCTCTATGGGTCACTGGGGGGCAGGATGTGGGTCTCTGTGGGGCAAGATGGGGGTCTCTGTGGGTCGCTGTGGGTCTCTGTGGGTTTCTGGGTGTCTCTGTGGGTCACTGTGGGTCTCTATGGGGCAGGATGTGGGGCAGGATATGGGTCTCTATGGGTCACTGTGGGTCTCTATGGGTCGCTGTGGGTGTCTATGGGTCACTGTGGGGCAGGATGTGGGTCCCTGTGGGTCCCTGTGTCCCTATGGGTCTCTATGGGGCAGGATGTGGGTCTCCAATGGTCTCTCTCTGTCTCTATGGGTCTCAGGGGGGTCTCTGTGGGTCTCTATGGGGCAGAATATGGGTCTCTATGGGGCAGGATGTGGGTCTCTATGGGTCACTGTGGGTCCCAGAGGGGTCTCTATGGGTCACTGTGGGTTTCTGTGGGCCGCTGTGGGTCCCAGGAGGGTGTCTATGGGTCACTGTGGGTCTCTATGGGTCTCTGTGGGTCTCTATGGGGCAGGATGTGGGTCTCTGTGGGTCTCTCTCTGTCTCTATGGGTCTCTGTGGGTCTATATGGGTCGCTGTGGGGCAGAATATGAGTCTCTATGGGTCTCTGGGGGTCTCTATGGGTTTCTGTGGGTTTCTATGGGTCTCTGTGGGTCACTGTGGGTCCCAGGGGGGTCTCTATGGGTCACTGTGGGTCGCTGTGGGTCTCTATGGATTGCTGTGGGGCAGAATATGGGTCTCTGTGAGTCTCTCTCTGTCTCTATGGGTCACTGTGGGTCTCTATG
>NW_015091181.1:0-1264 GCF_001431845.1 Calidris pugnax | reverse complement strand
GTGGGTCCGTGTCCGTGGGTCCGTGTGTCCATGTCCCCATGGTTATGGGTCCGTGTCTGTGTGTCCGTGTGTCCGTGTGTCCATGTGTCCGTGTCCCCGTGGTTATGGGTCTGTCTGTGGGTCCGTGTCTGTGTGTCCCTGTCTGTGTCCATGGTTATGGGTCCGTGTCCGTGTCCCCACGGTTATGGGTCCGTGTCCGTGTCCCCACGGTTATGGGTCCGTGTCCGTGTCCCCACGGTTATGGGTCCGTGTCCGTGTCCCCACGGTTATGGGTCCGTGTCCGTGTCCCCACGGTTATGGGTCCGTGTCCGTGTCCCCACGGTTATGGGTCCGTGTCCGTGTCCCCACGGTTATGGGTCCGTGTCCGTGTCCCCACGGTTATGGGTCCGTGTCCGTGTCCCCACGGTTATGGGTCCGTGTCCGTGTCCCCACGGTTATGGGTCCGTGTCCGTGTCCCCACGGTTATGGGTCCGTGTCCGTGTCCCCACGGTTATGGGTCCGTGTCCGTGTCCCCACGGTTATGGGTCCGTGTCCGTGTCCCCACGGTTATGGGTCCGTGTCCGTGTCCCCACGGTTATGGGTCCGTGTCCGTGTCCCCACGGTTATGGGTCCGTGTCCGTGTCCCCACGGTTATGGGTCCGTGTCCGTGTCCCCACGGTTATGGGTCCGTGTCCGTGTCCCCACGGGTATGGGTCCGTGTCTGTGTGTCCCTGTCTGTGTCCATGGTTATGGGTCCGTGTGTCCATGTCTGTGTGTCTGTGGTTATGGGTCCGGCTGTGGGTCCGTGGGTCCATGTCCGTGTGTCCGTGTCTGTGTGTCCATGTCTGTGTCCATGGTTATGGGTCCGTGTCCGTGTCCCCACGGTTATGGGTCCGTGTCTGTGTGTCCATGTCCATGTGTCTGGCTATGGGTCCATGTCTATGGGTCCATGTCTATGGGTCCGGCTGTGGGTCCATGTCCGTGTCCCTGTGTCCCCATGGCTATGGGTCCAGCTGTGTCCCCGTGTCTGTGTGTCCGTGTCCGTGGGTCCGTGTCCCCGTGTCCATGGTTATGGGTCCGTGTCCGTGTCCCCGCAGGCTGCCGGCGCTGCTGCCCCCCGGGCGTGTGGGGCGGTGGCTGGAGCGCTGTGGGGCGGGTTATGTCCCCGTGGTTATGGGTCCGGCTGTGGGTCCATGGCTATGGGTCCAGCTGTGTGTCCGTGTGTCCATGTCTGTGTGTCTGTGTCCCCGTGGTTATGGGTCTGTGTCCGTGTGTCCGTGTCCCC
>NW_015091180.1:96522-125673 GCF_001431845.1 Calidris pugnax | reverse complement strand
AGGCCCCCTTTAGGTACTGGAAGGCTGCAATAAGGTCTCCCTGGAGCCTTCTCTTCTCCAGGCTGAACAACCCCAACTCTCTCAGCATTTCCTCATAGGAGAGGTGCTCCAGCCCTCTGATTATCTTCATGGCCCTTTGCCACCAGCTCCATGTTAGATGTATGACAAATAAGGCTGACGTGCTTTGCTGAGGACTAGCCAAAGTCCTCAGCAAGGAGAAGAAGCCATACAGTGGTCATGGTTTCCCTTTGCACTGGCTGTGTCTGTGACAGCCTGTGGGGAAGATGTCCTCCTGATGCCTCCATGATGTTTCCATGATGTCCCCATGCTCCCCTGATGTCCCCATGATGTCCCCATGGTCCCCCCACATCCCCATGTCCCCCATGATGTCCCCATGTCCCCCCAAATGTCCCCAAATGTCCCCCCACCTTGTTGTAGAGGGCGCAGATGTGTAGGGCCGTGTTCCCCGACGCGTTCTGGGCCGCCGCCTCCGCCCCGTAGAAGAGGAGATGCTCCAGGTGCTGGGAGTGACCGTGTTGGCACGCCTGGGGACAGGGGGGGACATCAGGGGGGGCACGGGGACATCAGGGGGGCGTGGGGACACCAGGACACCATGGGGACGTCATGGGACATCATGGGGACATCAGGGGAGCATGGGGACATCATGGAAACATCATGGAGGCATCAGGAGGACATCATGGGGGCACAAGGACATCATGGGGACATCAGGGGAGCATGGGGACATCATGGAAACATCATGGGGGCATCATGGGGACATCATGGAGGCATCATGGAGGCATCATGGGGACATCATGGAGGCATCATGGGGACACAAGGACATCATGGGGACATCATGGGGACATCATGGGGACATCATGGGGAGAGGGGAACATCATGGGGACACAAGGACATCATGGGGACATCATGGGGACATCATGGGGACATCAGGGGGACATTAGGGGGACATCATGGGGGCATGGGGACATCATGGGGGCATCATGGGGACATCATGGGGACATCATGGAGGCATCATGGAGGCATCATGGAGGCATCATGGGGACATCATGGGGACATCATGGGGAGAGGGGAACATCATGGGGACACAAGGACATCATGGGGACATCATGGGGGGCATCAGGGGGACATCAGGGGGACATCATGGGGACATCATGGGGACATCATGGGGACGTGGGGACACAAGGACATCAGGGGGACATCATGGGGGCATCAGGGGGACATCAGGGGGACATCAGGGGGACATCATGGGGACGTGGGGACATGGGGACATCATGGGGACATCATGGAGGCATCATGGGGACACAAGGACATCATGGGGATGGCACAGGGACACGGTGCCAGGTGACACGATGACACGGTGACAATGACATGGTGACAGGGTGACAGGGTGATGTGGTGGCACGATGACAGGGTGACACGGTGACACAGTGACACGGTGACATTGTGACACGGTGACACGGTGACACGGTGACAGGTGACACGGTGACAGGTGACACGGTGACATTGTGACGTGGCAGGTGACACGGTGATGTGGTGGCACGGTGATGTGACAGGGTGACAGGGTAACACTGTGATGTGGTGACACGGTGACATGGTGACACCGTGACAGGGTGACAGTGATGCAGTGACATTGTGACAGGGTGACAAGTGACGTGATGATTCGGTGACAGGGTGACAGGTGACAGGGTGACATTGTGACACAGTGACACAGTGACAGGGTGACATTGTGACATGGTAGGTGACATGGTGACACGGTGACACTGTGAGAGGGTGACACAGTGACATTGGGACATGGTGACACGGTGACATTATGACACGGTGACACTGTGACATGGTGACAGGGTGACAAGTGACGTGATGATACGGTGACAGGGTGACAGGGTGACATTGTGACATTGTGACATGGTGACACGGTGACACTGTGGCAGGTGACAGTGATGCAGTGACACAGTGACATTGTGACAGGGTGACAGTCTCTCCTGTCACCCGTTCTCCTCCATGGGGTGACGGGGTGTCGGGGTGACAGGGTAATGGGTGTCCATGGGGAGTGGGTGTCGGGGTGACAGGGTGACAAGGTGACAGGGTGTCGGGGTGATGGGGTGACAATGATGATGGGGTGATGGGGTGACGGGGTGACAGGGTGATGGGTGTCCATGGGGAGTGGGTGTCGGGGTGACAGGGTGACAAGGTGACAGGGTGTCGGGGTGATGGGGTGACAATGATGATGGGGTGATGGGGTGACGGGGTGACAGGGTGATGGGTGTCCATGGGGAGTGGGTGACGGGGTTGTGGGGTGTCGGGGTGACAGGGTGACAGGGTGACGGGGTGACAAGTTTATAGGGTGACAAGGTGATGGGGTGACGGGTTGACCTGGTGGCTCTCCCCCCACCCGTTCTCCTCCCTGGGGGCGATGGGTGTCCATGGGGTGTCGGGGTGTTTTGGGTGTCGGGGTGACAAGGTGACGGGGTGACAGGGTGACGGGGTGACGACAGGGTGACAAAATGATGGGTGACAAGGTGATGGGTTGACCTGGTGGATCTCCCTCCATGGGGGCGATGGGTGTCCATGGGGTGTCGGGGTGTTTTGGGTGACAGGGTGACGGGGTGACAAGGTGATGGGTGACACCAGGTGACACTGGGTGATGGGGTGACAAGGTGATGGGTGACAAGATGATGGGTGACAAGGTGATGGGTGACAAGGTGATGGGTTGACCTGGTGGATCTCCCTCCATGGGGGCGATGGGTGTCCATGGGGTGTCGGGGTGTTTTGGGTGACAAGGTGACGGGGTGACGGGGTGACAGGGTGACAGGGTGACAACGATGATGGGGTGACAAGGTGTCTGGGTGACAGGGTGATGGGTGACAAGGTGATGGGTGACAAGGTGACGGGGTGACCTGGTGGCTCTCCAACCACCCGTTCTCCTCCCTGGGGGCGATGGGTGTCCATGGGGTGTCGGGGTGTTTTGGGTGACAAGGTGACGGGGTGACGGGGTGACAGGGTGACAGGGTGACAACGATGATGGGGTGACAAGGTGTCTGGGTGACAGGGTGATGGGTGACAAGGTGATGGGTGACAAGGTGACGGGGTGACCTGGTGGCTCTCCAACCACCCGTTCTCCTCCCTGGGGGCGATGGGTGTCCATGGGGAGTGGGTGTCGGGGTTGTTGGGTGACAGGGTGACAGGGTGATGGGTGACAAGGTGATGGGTGACAAGGTGATGGGTTGACCTGGTGGATCTCCCATGGGGGCGATGGGTGTCCATGGGGAGTGGGTGTCGGGGTTGTTGGGTGACAGGGTGACAGGGTGATGGGTGACAAGGTGATGGGTGACAAGGTGATGGGTTGACCTGGTGGATCTCCCATGGGGGTGATGGGTGTCCATGGGGTGTCGGGGTGTTTTGGGTGACAGGGGGACGGGGTGACAAGGTGATGGGTGACACGTTGATGGGTGACAAGGTGTCTGGGGGACAAGGTGATGGGTGACAAGGTGATGGGTTGACCTGGTGGATCTCCCATGGGGGTGATGGGTGTCCATGGGGTGTCGGGGTGTTTTGGGTGACAGGGTGACGGGGTGACAAGGTGATGGGTGACACGTTGATGGGTGACAAGGTGTCTGGGTGACAAGGTGATGGGTGACAAGGTGATGGGTTGACCTGGTGGATCTCCCATGGGGGTGATGGGTGTCCATGGGGAGTGGGTGACGGGGTTGTGGGGTGTCGGGGTGACACTGGGTGACAGGGTGATGGGTGACAAGGTGATGGGTGACAAGGTGTTCAGGTGACAAGATGATGGGTGACAAGGTGATGGGTTGACCTGGTGGATCTCCCTCCATGGGGGCGATGGGTGTCCATGGGGTGTCGGGGTGTTTTGGGTGACAGGGTGACGGGGTGACAAGGTGATGGGTGACACGTTGATGGGTGACAAGGTGTCTGGGTGACAAGGTGATGGGTGACAAGGTGATGGGTTGACCTGGTGGATCTCCCATGGGGGTGATGGGTGTCCATGGGGTGTCGGGGTGTTTTGGGTGTCGGGGTGATGGGGTTTTGGGGTGTCGGGGTGTCGGGGTGACAGGGTGACGGGGTGACAAGGTGTTGGGTGACAAGGTGATGGTTGACAAGGTGACGGGTTGACCTGGTGGATCTCCTCCCTGGGGGCGATGGGTGTCCATGGGGAGTGGGTGACGGGGTTGTGGGGTGTCGGGGTGACACTGGGTGACAGGGTGATGGGTGACAAGTTTATAGGGTGACAAGGTGATGGGTGACAAGGTGATGGGTTGACCTGGTGGATCTCCCTCCATGGGGACAATGGGTGTCCATGGGGTGTCGGGGTGTTTTGGGTGACAAGGTGACAAGGTGATGGGTGACAAGGTGACGGGTTGACCTGGTGGATCTCCCCCCACCCGTTCTCCTCCCTGGGGGCGATGGGTGTCCATGGGGAGTCGGGGTGTTTTGGGTGACAAGGTGACGGGGTGATGGGTGACACCGGGTGACACTGGGTGACACTGGGTGACAGGGTGATGGGTGACAAGATGATGGGTGACACGATGATGGGTGACACGATGATGGGTTGACCTGGTGGATCTCCCATGGGGGCGATGGGTGTCCATGGGGAGTGGGTGTCGGGGTTGTTGGGTGTCGGGGTGACAGGGTGATGGGTGACAAGTTTATAGGGTGACAAGATGATGGGTGACAAGGTGATGGGTGACACGGTGATGGGTTGACCTGGTGGATCTCCCATGGGGGCGATGGGTGTCCATGGGGTGTCGGGGTGTTTTGGGTGTTGGGGTGACGGGGTGACAAGGTGATGGGTGACACCGGGTGACACTGGGTGACAAGGTGACACGGTGATGGGTGACAAGTTGATGGGTGACAAGGTGACGGGTTGACCTGGTGGATCTCCCTCCATGGGGGCGATGGGTGTCCATGGGGTGTCGGGGTGTTTTGGGTGTTGGGGTGTCGGGGTTGTGGGGTGTCGGGGTGACACGGGGTGACACGGGGTGACACCGGGGTGACACCGGGTGCCACCGGGTGTCGCGTCACCTGGTGGATCTCCTGCCACCCGTTCTCGTCCACGGTGCCGATGTGGGCGCGGTGGAAGAGGAGGAGCTCGCAGCAGCGGGGGTCGCCCCCCACCATGGCCGTGTGGTACAGGGGGGTCAGCCCCCGACGGTCCTTGTAATTCGGGGACCCCCCCAGGTCCAGAAGAGCCTAAAAAAATTTGGGGGGGGGGACACACAGCACCCATGGGACCTCCCAAAGAGCACCCATGGGTCCTACAGCACCCATGGGACCTCCAGGACCCCCAGGACCCACCACTAGGAGCCCCTTCCCAAGGTCCAACAGAGCCTGGGGGGTGGGGGGAGCACCCATGGGACCCCCCCACAGCACCCATGGGACCCCCAACATCCATGGGACGCCCCAGAGCACCCATGGGACCCCCAGAGCACCCATGGGTCCTACAGCACCCATGGGACCTCCAGGACCTCCAGGACCCACCACAAGGAGCCCCCTCCCAAGGTCCAACAGAGCCTGGGGGGGGGACACAGCACCCATGGGACCCCCCAGAGCACCCATGGGACCCCCAACACCCATGGGACCCCCCCACAGAGCCCCCAGAGCACCCATGGGACCCCCAAGAGCACCCATGGGTCCTACAGCACCCATGGGACCTCCAGGACCTCCAGGACCCACCACGGTTGGGGGTCAGGGTTCTTCAAAGCTGTGGGTGGGATGTGGGTCAGTTGTCCCCGTGGCCGTGGGTTGTGAGGACACGGGTCACAGCTCCCGGTGGTTGTGGGTCAAGGTCCCCCATGGCCGTGGGTCACGGTTCCCCGTGGGTCGTGGTCCCCCATGGCTGTGGGTCAAGGTCCCCCATGGCCGTGGGTCACGGTTCCCCGTGGGTCGTGGTCCCCCATGGCTGTGGGTCAAGGTCCCCCATGGCCGTGGGTCATGGTTCCCTGTGGGTCATAGTTCCCCACAGCCATGGGTCGTGGTTCCCCGTGGGTCGTGGTCCCCCATGGCTGTGGGTTGTGGTTCCCCATGGCTGTGGGTCGTGGTCCCCCATGGCCGTGGGTCAAGGTCCCCCATGGCCGTGGGTCAAGGTTCCCCATGGCTGTGGGTCATGGTTCCCCGTGGGTCGTGGTCCCCCATGGCTGTGGGTCATGGTTCCCCATGGCCGTGGGTCAAGGTTCCCCATGGGTCACAGTTCCCCACGGCCATGGGTTGTGGTTCCCTGTGGGTCATGGTCCCTCATGGCCGTGGGTCAAGGTCCCCCATGGGTCGTGGTTCCCCATGGCCATGGGTCGTTGTTCCCCATGGCCGTGGGTCATGGTTCCCCATGGGTCATGGTTCCCCATGGCTGTGGGTCAAGGTCCCCCACGGCTGTGGGTCAAGGTTCCCCATGGCCATGGGTCATGGTTCCCCGTGGGTCATGGTTCCCCGTGGGTCATGGTCCCCATGGCCATGGGTCGTGGTTCCCTGTGGGTCGTGGTCCCCCATGGCTGTGGGTCGTGGTCCCCCATGGCCGTGGGTCAAAGTTCCCCGTGGGTCGTGGTCCCCCATGGCCGTGGGTCACGGTTCCCCATGGCCGTGGGTCACGGTTCCCCATGGGTCAAGGTTCCCCATGGCTGTGGGTCATGGTTCCCTGTGGGTCGTGGTCCCCCATGGCTGTGGGTCACGGTTCCCCATGGCTGTGGGTCACGGTTCCCCATGGCTGTGGGTCACGGTCCCCCATGGCCGTGGGTGCCACCAGCCCACGGCCGTGGGTCACAGCTCCCCACAGACGTGGGTCACGGCTCCCCACGGCGGTGGGTCCTTGCTCCCCACGGAGGAAGGTTGTGGGCCCCACGGAAGTGGGTCAAGGCTCCACGTGACTGTCGGTCACGGTTCCCATGGCCATGGGTTGGAGCCACCCATGGGTGTGGGTCACCACGCCCTCTGGACACGTGCCACGGGCCCCACACATAAAGGAAATGGGTCCCGTGGGGCACGGGTCGTTGCTCCCCATGGATGTGGGAGGTGGTGGGCCCCAGAGCTAGAGGGTGGTGGGGCCCAAGGAAAGAAGGTGGTGGGGCCCATGGATGTGGGAGGTGGGCCCCATGGACATGGGCCCCATGGATAGAGGTGGTGGGCCCCATGGACAGAGAGTGGTGGGCCCCATGGACGTGGGCCCCACGGATAGAGGGGGTGGGCCCCATGGACAGAGAGTGGTGGGCCCCATGGACGTGGGCCCCATGGATAGAGGTGGTGGGCCCCATGGACAGAGAGTGGTGGGCCCCATGGACGTGGGCCCCATGGATAGAGGTGGTGGGCCCCATGGACAGAGAGTGGTGGGCCCCATGGACGTGGGCCCCATGGATAGAGGTGGTGGGCCCCATGGACAGAGAGTGGTGGGCCCCATGGACGTGGGCCCCACGGATAGAGGGGGTGGGCCCCATGGATGTGGGAGGTGGGCCCCATGGACGTGGGCCCCATGGATGTGGGAGGTGGTGGGCCCCATGGAGGGGCCCATGGACGTGGGAGGTGGGTCCCTGTGGAGAAGCCAGATGAAGAGGGGGGGATGTGGGGCTGGAGGGATGTGGGGCCAGGATGGAGAAGGAGGGAAGGAGCCCCCAGATGGAGGAAAGATGGAGAAGGAAGGATGGAGGGATGATGGGGATGAAGGGATGGGATGGAGGGATCTTCTGGGGTCAAGGGAGGGAGGAAAGATGGAGACCAAGGATGGAGGAGGGAGGAAAGATGGAGGAGAAAAGATGGATGGACATCAAGGGTGGAGGAAAGGTGGAGGAGGAAGGATGGATGGAGGAGGAAGGATGGATGGACACCAAGGGAGGAGGAGGAAGGAAGGATGGAGGAGGAAGGAGGGGTGGACATCAAGGAGGGAAGAAAGATGGAGAAGGAAGGGAAGATGGAGGAGGAAGGAAACATGGAGAAGGAAGGAAAGATGGAGATCAAGGGTGGAGGAAAACTTGAGGAGGAACGAAAGATGGAGACCAGGGATGGAGGAAAGATGGAGGAGGAAGGAAAGATGGAGATCGGGGTTGGAGGAAAGATGGAGGAGGAAGAAAAGATGGAGATCAAGGAAGGAGGAAACACGGAGAAGGAAAGATGGAGGTTGGGGTTGGAGGAAACCTGGAGGAGGAAGGAAAGATGGAGATCAAGGGTGGAGGAGGAAGGAAGGATGAAGAAGGAAGGAAAGATGGACATTGGGGATGGAGGAAACCTGGAGGAGGAAGGAAAGATGGAGGTTGGGGTTGGAGGAAACCTCGAGGAGGAAGGAAAGATGGAGACCAGGGATGGAGGAAAGATGAAGAAGGAAGGAAAGATGGAGATCAAGGGTGGAGGAGGAAGGAAGGATGAAGAAGGAAGGACGGGTGGAGGAAAGATGGAGAAGGAAGGAGAAGGAAAGATGGACATTGGGGATGGAGGAAACCTGGAGGAGGAAGGAAGGATGGAGATCAAGGGTGGAGGAAAGATGGAGGAGGAAGGAAAGATGGAGGAGGAGGAAGGAAAGATGGAGGAGGAGGAGGAAGGAAAGATGGAGGAGGAGGAGGAAGGAAAGATGGAGGAGGAGGAGGAAGGAAAGATGGAGGAGGAGGAGGAAGGAAAGATGGAGGAGGAGGAGGAAGGAAAGATGGAGGAGGAGGAGGAAGGAAAGATGGAGGAGGAGGAGGAAGGAAAGATGGAGGAGGAGGAGGAAGGAAAGATGGAGATTGGGGTTGGAGGAAACCTTGAAGAGGAAGGAAAGATGGAGGAGGAAGGAAAGATGGAGGAGGAAGGAAAGATGGAGGAGGAAGGAAAGATGGAGGAGGAAGGAAAGATGGAGGAGGAAGGAAAGATGGAGGAGGAAGGAAAGATGGAGGAGGAAGGAAAGATGGAGGAGGAAGGAGAAAAGATGGAGGAGGAAGGAGAAAAGATGGAGGAGGAAGGAGAAAAGATGGAGGAGGAAGGAGAAAAGATGGAGGAGGAAGGAGAAAAGATGGAGGAGGAAGGAGAAAAGATGGAGGAGGAAGGAGAAAAGATGGAGGAGGAAGGAGAAAAGATGGAGGAGGAAGGAGAAAAGATGGAGGAGGAAGGAGAAAAGATGGAGGAGGAAGGAGAAAAGATGGAGGAGGAAGGAGAAAAGATGGAGGAGGAAGGAGAAAAGATGGAGGAGGAAGGAGAAAAGATGGAGGAGGAAGGAGAAAAGATGGAGGAGGAAGGAGAAAAGATGGAGGAGGAAGGAGAAAAGATGGAGGAGGAAGGAGAAAAGATGGAGGAGGAAGGAGAAAAGATGGAGGAGGAAGGAGAAAAGATGGAGGAGGAAGGAGAAAAGATGGAGGAGGAAGGAGAAAAGATGGAGGAGGAAGGAGAAAAGATGGAGGAGGAAGGAGAAAAGATGGAGGAGGAAGGAGAAAAGATGGAGGAGGAAGGAGAAAAGATGGAGGAGGAAGGAGAAAAGATGGAGGAGGAAGGAGAAAAGATGGAGGAGGAAGGAGAAAAGATGGAGGAGGAAGGAGAAAAGATGGAGGAGGAAGGAGAAAAGATGGAGGAGGAAGGAGAAAAGATGGAGGAGGAAGGAGAAAAGATGGAGGAGGAAGGAGAAAAGATGGAGGAGGAAGGAGAAAAGATGGAGGAGGAAGGAGAAAAGATGGAGGAGGAAGGAGAAAAGATGGAGGAGGAAGGAGAAAAGATGGAGGAGGAAGGAGAAAAGATGGAGGAGGAAGGAGAAAAGATGGAGGAGGAAGGAGAAAAGATGGAGGAGGAAGGAGAAAAGATGGAGGAGGAAGGAGAAAAGATGGAGGAGGAAGGAGAAAAGATGGAGGAGGAAGGAGAAAAGATGGAGGAGGAAGGAGAAAAGATGGAGGAGGAAGGAGAAAAGATGGAGGAGGAAGGAGAAAAGATGGAGGAGGAAGGAGAAAAGATGGAGGAGGAAGGAGAAAAGATGGAGGAGGAAGGAGAAAAGATGGAGGAGGAAGGAGAAAAGATGGAGGAGGAAGGAGAAAAGATGGAGGAGGAAGGAGAAAAGATGGAGGAGGAAGGAGAAAAGATGGAGGAGGAAGGAGAAAAGATGGAGGAGGAAGGAGAAAAGATGGAGGAGGAAGGAGAAAAGATGGAGGAGGAAGGAGAAAAGATGGAGGAGGAAGGAGAAAAGATGGAGGAGGAAGGAGAAAAGATGGAGGAGGAAGGAGAAAAGATGGAGGAGGAAGGAGAAAAGATGGAGGAGGAAGGAGAAAAGATGGAGGAGGAAGGAGAAAAGATGGAGGAGGAAGGAGAAAAGATGGAGGAGGAAGGAGAAAAGATGGAGGAGGAAGGAGAAAAGATGGAGGAGGAAGGAGAAAAGATGGAGGAGGAAGGAGAAAAGATGGAGGAGGAAGGAGAAAAGATGGAGGAGGAAGGAGAAAAGATGGAGGAGGAAGGAGAAAAGATGGAGGAGGAAGGAGAAAAGATGGAGGAGGAAGGAGAAAAGATGGAGGAGGAAGGAGAAAAGATGGAGGAGGAAGGAGAAAAGATGGAGGAGGAAGGAGAAAAGATGGAGGAGGAAGGAGAAAAGATGGAGGAGGAAGGAGAAAAGATGGAGGAGGAAGGAGAAAAGATGGAGGAGGAAGGAGAAAAGATGGAGGAGGAAGGAGAAAAGATGGAGGAGGAAGGAGAAAAGATGGAGGAGGAAGGAGAAAAGATGGAGGAGGAAGGAGAAAAGATGGAGGAGGAAGGAGAAAAGATGGAGGAGGAAGGAGAAAAGATGGAGGAGGAAGGAGAAAAGATGGAGGAGGAAGGAGAAAAGATGGAGGAGGAAGGAGAAAAGATGGAGGAGGAAGGAGAAAAGATGGAGGAGGAAGGAGAAAAGATGGAGGAGGAAGGAGAAAAGATGGAGGAGGAAGGAGAAAAGATGGAGGAGGAAGGAGAAAAGATGGAGGAGGAAGGAGAAAAGATGGAGGAGGAAGGAGAAAAGATGGAGGAGGAAGGAGAAAAGATGGAGGAGGAAGGAGAAAAGATGGAGGAGGAAGGAGAAAAGATGGAGGAGGAAGGAGAAAAGATGGAGGAGGAAGGAGAAAAGATGGAGGAGGAAGGAGAAAAGATGGAGGAGGAAGGAGAAAAGATGGAGGAGGAAGGAGAAAAGATGGAGGAGGAAGGAGAAAAGATGGAGGAGGAAGGAGAAAAGATGGAGGAGGAAGGAGAAAAGATGGAGGAGGAAGGAGAAAAGATGGAGGAGGAAGGAGAAAAGATGGAGGAGGAAGGAGAAAAGATGGAGGAGGAAGGAGAAAAGATGGAGGAGGAAGGAGAAAAGATGGAGGAGGAAGGAGAAAAGATGGAGGAGGAAGGAGAAAAGATGGAGGAGGAAGGAGAAAAGATGGAGGAGGAAGGAGAAAAGATGGAGGAGGAAGGAGAAAAGATGGAGGAGGAAGGAGAAAAGATGGAGGAGGAAGGAGAAAAGATGGAGGAGGAAGGAGAAAAGATGGAGGAGGAAGGAGAAAAGATGGAGGAGGAAGGAGAAAAGATGGAGGAGGAAGGAGAAAAGATGGAGGAGGAAGGAGAAAAGATGGAGGAGGAAGGAGAAAAGATGGAGGAGGAAGGAGAAAAGATGGAGGAGGAAGGAGAAAAGATGGAGGAGGAAGGAGAAAAGATGGAGGAGGAAGGAGAAAAGATGGAGGAGGAAGGAGAAAAGATGGAGGAGGAAGGAGAAAAGATGGAGGAGGAAGGAGAAAAGATGGAGGAGGAAGGAGAAAAGATGGAGGAGGAAGGAGAAAAGATGGAGGAGGAAGGAGAAAAGATGGAGGAGGAAGGAGAAAAGATGGAGGAGGAAGGAGAAAAGATGGAGGAGGAAGGAGAAAAGATGGAGGAGGAAGGAGAAAAGATGGAGGAGGAAGGAGAAAAGATGGAGGAGGAAGGAGAAAAGATGGAGGAGGAAGGAGAAAAGATGGAGGAGGAAGGAGAAAAGATGGAGGAGGAAGGAGAAAAGATGGAGGAGGAAGGAGAAAAGATGGAGGAGGAAGGAGAAAAGATGGAGGAGGAAGGAGAAAAGATGGAGGAGGAAGGAGAAAAGATGGAGGAGGAAGGAGAAAAGATGGAGGAGGAAGGAGAAAAGATGGAGGAGGAAGGAGAAAAGATGGAGGAGGAAGGAGAAAAGATGGAGGAGGAAGGAGAAAAGATGGAGGAGGAAGGAGAAAAGATGGAGGAGGAAGGAGAAAAGATGGAGGAGGAAGGAGAAAAGATGGAGGAGGAAGGAGAAAAGATGGAGGAGGAAGGAGAAAAGATGGAGGAGGAAGGAGAAAAGATGGAGGAGGAAGGAGAAAAGATGGAGGAGGAAGGAGAAAAGATGGAGGAGGAAGGAGAAAAGATGGAGGAGGAAGGAGAAAAGATGGAGGAGGAAGGAGAAAAGATGGAGGAGGAAGGAGAAAAGATGGAGGAGGAAGGAGAAAAGATGGAGGAGGAAGGAGAAAAGATGGAGGAGGAAGGAGAAAAGATGGAGGAGGAAGGAGAAAAGATGGAGGAGGAAGGAGAAAAGATGGAGGAGGAAGGAGAAAAGATGGAGGAGGAAGGAGAAAAGATGGAGGAGGAAGGAGAAAAGATGGAGGAGGAAGGAGAAAAGATGGAGGAGGAAGGAGAAAAGATGGAGGAGGAAGGAGAAAAGATGGAGGAGGAAGGAGAAAAGATGGAGGAGGAAGGAGAAAAGATGGAGGAGGAAGGAGAAAAGATGGAGGAGGAAGGAGAAAAGATGGAGGAGGAAGGAGAAAAGATGGAGGAGGAAGGAGAAAAGATGGAGGAGGAAGGAGAAAAGATGGAGGAGGAAGGAGAAAAGATGGAGGAGGAAGGAGAAAAGATGGAGGAGGAAGGAGAAAAGATGGAGGAGGAAGGAGAAAAGATGGAGGAGGAAGGAGAAAAGATGGAGGAGGAAGGAGAAAAGATGGAGGAGGAAGGAGAAAAGATGGAGGAGGAAGGAGAAAAGATGGAGGAGGAAGGAGAAAAGATGGAGGAGGAAGGAGAAAAGATGGAGGAGGAAGGAGAAAAGATGGAGGAGGAAGGAGAAAAGATGGAGGAGGAAGGAGAAAAGATGGAGGAGGAAGGAGAAAAGATGGAGGAGGAAGGAGAAAAGATGGAGGAGGAAGGAGAAAAGATGGAGGAGGAAGGAGAAAAGATGGAGGAGGAAGGAGAAAAGATGGAGGAGGAAGGAGAAAAGATGGAGGAGGAAGGAGAAAAGATGGAGGAGGAAGGAGAAAAGATGGAGGAGGAAGGAGAAAAGATGGAGGAGGAAGGAGAAAAGATGGAGGAGGAAGGAGAAAAGATGGAGGAGGAAGGAGAAAAGATGGAGGAGGAAGGAGAAAAGATGGAGGAGGAAGGAGAAAAGATGGAGGAGGAAGGAGAAAAGATGGAGGAGGAAGGAGAAAAGATGGAGGAGGAAGGAGAAAAGATGGAGGAGGAAGGAGAAAAGATGGAGGAGGAAGGAGAAAAGATGGAGGAGGAAGGAGAAAAGATGGAGGAGGAAGGAGAAAAGATGGAGGAGGAAGGAGAAAAGATGGAGGAGGAAGGAGAAAAGATGGAGGAGGAAGGAGAAAAGATGGAGGAGGAAGGAGAAAAGATGGAGGAGGAAGGAGAAAAGATGGAGGAGGAAGGAGAAAAGATGGAGGAGGAAGGAGAAAAGATGGAGGAGGAAGGAGAAAAGATGGAGGAGGAAGGAGAAAAGATGGAGGAGGAAGGAGAAAAGATGGAGGAGGAAGGAGAAAAGATGGAGGAGGAAGGAGAAAAGATGGAGGAGGAAGGAGAAAAGATGGAGGAGGAAGGAGAAAAGATGGAGGAGGAAGGAGAAAAGATGGAGGAGGAAGGAGAAAAGATGGAGGAGGAAGGAGAAAAGATGGAGGAGGAAGGAGAAAAGATGGAGGAGGAAGGAGAAAAGATGGAGGAGGAAGGAGAAAAGATGGAGGAGGAAGGAGAAAAGATGGAGGAGGAAGGAGAAAAGATGGAGGAGGAAGGAGAAAAGATGGAGGAGGAAGGAGAAAAGATGGAGGAGGAAGGAGAAAAGATGGAGGAGGAAGGAGAAAAGATGGAGGAGGAAGGAGAAAAGATGGAGGAGGAAGGAGAAAAGATGGAGGAGGAAGGAGAAAAGATGGAGGAGGAAGGAGAAAAGATGGAGGAGGAAGGAGAAAAGATGGAGGAGGAAGGAGAAAAGATGGAGGAGGAAGGAGAAAAGATGGAGGAGGAAGGAGAAAAGATGGAGGAGGAAGGAGAAAAGATGGAGGAGGAAGGAGAAAAGATGGAGGAGGAAGGAGAAAAGATGGAGGAGGAAGGAGAAAAGATGGAGGAGGAAGGAGAAAAGATGGAGGAGGAAGGAGAAAAGATGGAGGAGGAAGGAGAAAAGATGGAGGAGGAAGGAGAAAAGATGGAGGAGGAAGGAGAAAAGATGGAGGAGGAAGGAGAAAAGATGGAGGAGGAAGGAGAAAAGATGGAGGAGGAAGGAGAAAAGATGGAGGAGGAAGGAGAAAAGATGGAGGAGGAAGGAGAAAAGATGGAGGAGGAAGGAGAAAAGATGGAGGAGGAAGGAGAAAAGATGGAGGAGGAAGGAGAAAAGATGGAGGAGGAAGGAGAAAAGATGGAGGAGGAAGGAGAAAAGATGGAGGAGGAAGGAGAAAAGATGGAGGAGGAAGGAGAAAAGATGGAGGAGGAAGGAGAAAAGATGGAGGAGGAAGGAGAAAAGATGGAGGAGGAAGGAGAAAAGATGGAGGAGGAAGGAGAAAAGATGGAGGAGGAAGGAGAAAAGATGGAGGAGGAAGGAGAAAAGATGGAGGAGGAAGGAGAAAAGATGGAGGAGGAAGGAGAAAAGATGGAGGAGGAAGGAGAAAAGATGGAGGAGGAAGGAGAAAAGATGGAGGAGGAAGGAGAAAAGATGGAGGAGGAAGGAGAAAAGATGGAGGAGGAAGGAGAAAAGATGGAGGAGGAAGGAGAAAAGATGGAGGAGGAAGGAGAAAAGATGGAGGAGGAAGGAGAAAAGATGGAGGAGGAAGGAGAAAAGATGGAGGAGGAAGGAGAAAAGATGGAGGAGGAAGGAGAAAAGATGGAGGAGGAAGGAGAAAAGATGGAGGAGGAAGGAGAAAAGATGGAGGAGGAAGGAGAAAAGATGGAGGAGGAAGGAGAAAAGATGGAGGAGGAAGGAGAAAAGATGGAGGAGGAAGGAGAAAAGATGGAGGAGGAAGGAGAAAAGATGGAGGAGGAAGGAGAAAAGATGGAGGAGGAAGGAGAAAAGATGGAGGAGGAAGGAGAAAAGATGGAGGAGGAAGGAGAAAAGATGGAGGAGGAAGGAGAAAAGATGGAGGAGGAAGGAGAAAAGATGGAGGAGGAAGGAGAAAAGATGGAGGAGGAAGGAGAAAAGATGGAGGAGGAAGGAGAAAAGATGGAGGAGGAAGGAGAAAAGATGGAGGAGGAAGGAGAAAAGATGGAGGAGGAAGGAGAAAAGATGGAGGAGGAAGGAGAAAAGATGGAGGAGGAAGGAGAAAAGATGGAGGAGGAAGGAGAAAAGATGGAGGAGGAAGGAGAAAAGATGGAGGAGGAAGGAGAAAAGATGGAGGAGGAAGGAGAAAAGATGGAGGAGGAAGGAGAAAAGATGGAGGAGGAAGGAGAAAAGATGGAGGAGGAAGGAGAAAAGATGGAGGAGGAAGGAGAAAAGATGGAGGAGGAAGGAGAAAAGATGGAGGAGGAAGGAGAAAAGATGGAGGAGGAAGGAGAAAAGATGGAGGAGGAAGGAGAAAAGATGGAGGAGGAAGGAGAAAAGATGGAGGAGGAAGGAGAAAAGATGGAGGAGGAAGGAGAAAAGATGGAGGAGGAAGGAGAAAAGATGGAGGAGGAAGGAGAAAAGATGGAGGAGGAAGGAGAAAAGATGGAGGAGGAAGGAGAAAAGATGGAGGAGGAAGGAGAAAAGATGGAGGAGGAAGGAGAAAAGATGGAGGAGGAAGGAGAAAAGATGGAGGAGGAAGGAGAAAAGATGGAGGAGGAAGGAGAAAAGATGGAGGAGGAAGGAGAAAAGATGGAGGAGGAAGGAGAAAAGATGGAGGAGGAAGGAGAAAAGATGGAGGAGGAAGGAGAAAAGATGGAGGAGGAAGGAGAAAAGATGGAGGAGGAAGGAGAAAAGATGGAGGAGGAAGGAGAAAAGATGGAGGAGGAAGGAGAAAAGATGGAGGAGGAAGGAGAAAAGATGGAGGAGGAAGGAGAAAAGATGGAGGAGGAAGGAGAAAAGATGGAGGAGGAAGGAGAAAAGATGGAGGAGGAAGGAGAAAAGATGGAGGAGGAAGGAGAAAAGATGGAGGAGGAAGGAGAAAAGATGGAGGAGGAAGGAGAAAAGATGGAGGAGGAAGGAGAAAAGATGGAGGAGGAAGGAGAAAAGATGGAGGAGGAAGGAGAAAAGATGGAGGAGGAAGGAGAAAAGATGGAGGAGGAAGGAGAAAAGATGGAGGAGGAAGGAGAAAAGATGGAGGAGGAAGGAGAAAAGATGGAGGAGGAAGGAGAAAAGATGGAGGAGGAAGGAGAAAAGATGGAGGAGGAAGGAGAAAAGATGGAGGAGGAAGGAGAAAAGATGGAGGAGGAAGGAGAAAAGATGGAGGAGGAAGGAGAAAAGATGGAGGAGGAAGGAGAAAAGATGGAGGAGGAAGGAGAAAAGATGGAGGAGGAAGGAGAAAAGATGGAGGAGGAAGGAGAAAAGATGGAGGAGGAAGGAGAAAAGATGGAGGAGGAAGGAGAAAAGATGGAGGAGGAAGGAGAAAAGATGGAGGAGGAAGGAGAAAAGATGGAGGAGGAAGGAGAAAAGATGGAGGAGGAAGGAGAAAAGATGGAGGAGGAAGGAGAAAAGATGGAGGAGGAAGGAGAAAAGATGGAGGAGGAAGGAGAAAAGATGGAGGAGGAAGGAGAAAAGATGGAGGAGGAAGGAGAAAAGATGGAGGAGGAAGGAGAAAAGATGGAGGAGGAAGGAGAAAAGATGGAGGAGGAAGGAGAAAAGATGGAGGAGGAAGGAGAAAAGATGGAGGAGGAAGGAGAAAAGATGGAGGAGGAAGGAGAAAAGATGGAGGAGGAAGGAGAAAAGATGGAGGAGGAAGGAGAAAAGATGGAGGAGGAAGGAGAAAAGATGGAGGAGGAAGGAGAAAAGATGGAGGAGGAAGGAGAAAAGATGGAGGAGGAAGGAGAAAAGATGGAGGAGGAAGGAGAAAAGATGGAGGAGGAAGGAGAAAAGATGGAGGAGGAAGGAGAAAAGATGGAGGAGGAAGGAGAAAAGATGGAGGAGGAAGGAGAAAAGATGGAGGAGGAAGGAGAAAAGATGGAGGAGGAAGGAGAAAAGATGGAGGAGGAAGGAGAAAAGATGGAGGAGGAAGGAGAAAAGATGGAGGAGGAAGGAGAAAAGATGGAGGAGGAAGGAGAAAAGATGGAGGAGGAAGGAGAAAAGATGGAGGAGGAAGGAGAAAAGATGGAGGAGGAAGGAGAAAAGATGGAGGAGGAAGGAGAAAAGATGGAGGAGGAAGGAGAAAAGATGGAGGAGGAAGGAGAAAAGATGGAGGAGGAAGGAGAAAAGATGGAGGAGGAAGGAGAAAAGATGGAGGAGGAAGGAGAAAAGATGGAGGAGGAAGGAGAAAAGATGGAGGAGGAAGGAGAAAAGATGGAGGAGGAAGGAGAAAAGATGGAGGAGGAAGGAGAAAAGATGGAGGAGGAAGGAGAAAAGATGGAGGAGGAAGGAGAAAAGATGGAGGAGGAAGGAGAAAAGATGGAGGAGGAAGGAGAAAAGATGGAGGAGGAAGGAGAAAAGATGGAGGAGGAAGGAGAAAAGATGGAGGAGGAAGGAGAAAAGATGGAGGAGGAAGGAGAAAAGATGGAGGAGGAAGGAGAAAAGATGGAGGAGGAAGGAGAAAAGATGGAGGAGGAAGGAGAAAAGATGGAGGAGGAAGGAGAAAAGATGGAGGAGGAAGGAGAAAAGATGGAGGAGGAAGGAGAAAAGATGGAGGAGGAAGGAGAAAAGATGGAGGAGGAAGGAGAAAAGATGGAGGAGGAAGGAGAAAAGATGGAGGAGGAAGGAGAAAAGATGGAGGAGGAAGGAGAAAAGATGGAGGAGGAAGGAGAAAAGATGGAGGAGGAAGGAGAAAAGATGGAGGAGGAAGGAGAAAAGATGGAGGAGGAAGGAGAAAAGATGGAGGAGGAAGGAGAAAAGATGGAGGAGGAAGGAGAAAAGATGGAGGAGGAAGGAGAAAAGATGGAGGAGGAAGGAGAAAAGATGGAGGAGGAAGGAGAAAAGATGGAGGAGGAAGGAGAAAAGATGGAGGAGGAAGGAGAAAAGATGGAGGAGGAAGGAGAAAAGATGGAGGAGGAAGGAGAAAAGATGGAGGAGGAAGGAGAAAAGATGGAGGAGGAAGGAGAAAAGATGGAGGAGGAAGGAGAAAAGATGGAGGAGGAAGGAGAAAAGATGGAGGAGGAAGGAGAAAAGATGGAGGAGGAAGGAGAAAAGATGGAGGAGGAAGGAGAAAAGATGGAGGAGGAAGGAGAAAAGATGGAGGAGGAAGGAGAAAAGATGGAGGAGGAAGGAGAAAAGATGGAGGAGGAAGGAGAAAAGATGGAGGAGGAAGGAGAAAAGATGGAGGAGGAAGGAGAAAAGATGGAGGAGGAAGGAGAAAAGATGGAGGAGGAAGGAGAAAAGATGGAGGAGGAAGGAGAAAAGATGGAGGAGGAAGGAGAAAAGATGGAGGAGGAAGGAGAAAAGATGGAGGAGGAAGGAGAAAAGATGGAGGAGGAAGGAGAAAAGATGGAGGAGGAAGGAGAAAAGATGGAGGAGGAAGGAGAAAAGATGGAGGAGGAAGGAGAAAAGATGGAGGAGGAAGGAGAAAAGATGGAGGAGGAAGGAGAAAAGATGGAGGAGGAAGGAGAAAAGATGGAGGAGGAAGGAGAAAAGATGGAGGAGGAAGGAGAAAAGATGGAGGAGGAAGGAGAAAAGATGGAGGAGGAAGGAGAAAAGATGGAGGAGGAAGGAGAAAAGATGGAGGAGGAAGGAGAAAAGATGGAGGAGGAAGGAGAAAAGATGGAGGAGGAAGGAGAAAAGATGGAGGAGGAAGGAGAAAAGATGGAGGAGGAAGGAGAAAAGATGGAGGAGGAAGGAGAAAAGATGGAGGAGGAAGGAGAAAAGATGGAGGAGGAAGGAGAAAAGATGGAGGAGGAAGGAGAAAAGATGGAGGAGGAAGGAGAAAAGATGGAGGAGGAAGGAGAAAAGATGGAGGAGGAAGGAGAAAAGATGGAGGAGGAAGGAGAAAAGATGGAGGAGGAAGGAGAAAAGATGGAGGAGGAAGGAGAAAAGATGGAGGAGGAAGGAGAAAAGATGGAGGAGGAAGGAGAAAAGATGGAGGAGGAAGGAGAAAAGATGGAGGAGGAAGGAGAAAAGATGGAGGAGGAAGGAGAAAAGATGGAGGAGGAAGGAGAAAAGATGGAGGAGGAAGGAGAAAAGATGGAGGAGGAAGGAGAAAAGATGGAGGAGGAAGGAGAAAAGATGGAGGAGGAAGGAGAAAAGATGGAGGAGGAAGGAGAAAAGATGGAGGAGGAAGGAGAAAAGATGGAGGAGGAAGGAGAAAAGATGGAGGAGGAAGGAGAAAAGATGGAGGAGGAAGGAGAAAAGATGGAGGAGGAAGGAGAAAAGATGGAGGAGGAAGGAGAAAAGATGGAGGAGGAAGGAGAAAAGATGGAGGAGGAAGGAGAAAAGATGGAGGAGGAAGGAGAAAAGATGGAGGAGGAAGGAGAAAAGATGGAGGAGGAAGGAGAAAAGATGGAGGAGGAAGGAGAAAAGATGGAGGAGGAAGGAGAAAAGATGGAGGAGGAAGGAGAAAAGATGGAGGAGGAAGGAGAAAAGATGGAGGAGGAAGGAGAAAAGATGGAGGAGGAAGGAGAAAAGATGGAGGAGGAAGGAGAAAAGATGGAGGAGGAAGGAGAAAAGATGGAGGAGGAAGGAGAAAAGATGGAGGAGGAAGGAGAAAAGATGGAGGAGGAAGGAGAAAAGATGGAGGAGGAAGGAGAAAAGATGGAGGAGGAAGGAGAAAAGATGGAGGAGGAAGGAGAAAAGATGGAGGAGGAAGGAGAAAAGATGGAGGAGGAAGGAGAAAAGATGGAGGAGGAAGGAGAAAAGATGGAGGAGGAAGGAGAAAAGATGGAGGAGGAAGGAGAAAAGATGGAGGAGGAAGGAGAAAAGATGGAGGAGGAAGGAGAAAAGATGGAGGAGGAAGGAGAAAAGATGGAGGAGGAAGGAGAAAAGATGGAGGAGGAAGGAGAAAAGATGGAGGAGGAAGGAGAAAAGATGGAGGAGGAAGGAGAAAAGATGGAGGAGGAAGGAGAAAAGATGGAGGAGGAAGGAGAAAAGATGGAGGAGGAAGGAGAAAAGATGGAGGAGGAAGGAGAAAAGATGGAGGAGGAAGGAGAAAAGATGGAGGAGGAAGGAGAAAAGATGGAGGAGGAAGGAGAAAAGATGGAGGAGGAAGGAGAAAAGATGGAGGAGGAAGGAGAAAAGATGGAGGAGGAAGGAGAAAAGATGGAGGAGGAAGGAGAAAAGATGGAGGAGGAAGGAGAAAAGATGGAGGAGGAAGGAGAAAAGATGGAGGAGGAAGGAGAAAAGATGGAGGAGGAAGGAGAAAAGATGGAGGAGGAAGGAGAAAAGATGGAGGAGGAAGGAGAAAAGATGGAGGAGGAAGGAGAAAAGATGGAGGAGGAAGGAGAAAAGATGGAGGAGGAAGGAGAAAAGATGGAGGAGGAAGGAGAAAAGATGGAGGAGGAAGGAGAAAAGATGGAGGAGGAAGGAGAAAAGATGGAGGAGGAAGGAGAAAAGATGGAGGAGGAAGGAGAAAAGATGGAGGAGGAAGGAGAAAAGATGGAGGAGGAAGGAGAAAAGATGGAGGAGGAAGGAGAAAAGATGGAGGAGGAAGGAGAAAAGATGGAGGAGGAAGGAGAAAAGATGGAGGAGGAAGGAGAAAAGATGGAGGAGGAAGGAGAAAAGATGGAGGAGGAAGGAGAAAAGATGGAGGAGGAAGGAGAAAAGATGGAGGAGGAAGGAGAAAAGATGGAGGAGGAAGGAGAAAAGATGGAGGAGGAAGGAGAAAAGATGGAGGAGGAAGGAGAAAAGATGGAGGAGGAAGGAGAAAAGATGGAGGAGGAAGGAGAAAAGATGGAGGAGGAAGGAGAAAAGATGGAGGAGGAAGGAGAAAAGATGGAGGAGGAAGGAGAAAAGATGGAGGAGGAAGGAGAAAAGATGGAGGAGGAAGGAGAAAAGATGGAGGAGGAAGGAGAAAAGATGGAGGAGGAAGGAGAAAAGATGGAGGAGGAAGGAGAAAAGATGGAGGAGGAAGGAGAAAAGATGGAGGAGGAAGGAGAAAAGATGGAGGAGGAAGGAGAAAAGATGGAGGAGGAAGGAGAAAAGATGGAGGAGGAAGGAGAAAAGATGGAGGAGGAAGGAGAAAAGATGGAGGAGGAAGGAGAAAAGATGGAGGAGGAAGGAGAAAAGATGGAGGAGGAAGGAGAAAAGATGGAGGAGGAAGGAGAAAAGATGGAGGAGGAAGGAGAAAAGATGGAGGAGGAAGGAGAAAAGATGGAGGAGGAAGGAGAAAAGATGGAGGAGGAAGGAGAAAAGATGGAGGAGGAAGGAGAAAAGATGGAGGAGGAAGGAGAAAAGATGGAGGAGGAAGGAGAAAAGATGGAGGAGGAAGGAGAAAAGATGGAGGAGGAAGGAGAAAAGATGGAGGAGGAAGGAGAAAAGATGGAGGAGGAAGGAGAAAAGATGGAGGAGGAAGGAGAAAAGATGGAGGAGGAAGGAGAAAAGATGGAGGAGGAAGGAGAAAAGATGGAGGAGGAAGGAGAAAAGATGGAGGAGGAAGGAGAAAAGATGGAGGAGGAAGGAGAAAAGATGGAGGAGGAAGGAGAAAAGATGGAGGAGGAAGGAGAAAAGATGGAGGAGGAAGGAGAAAAGATGGAGGAGGAAGGAGAAAAGATGGAGGAGGAAGGAGAAAAGATGGAGGAGGAAGGAGAAAAGATGGAGGAGGAAGGAGAAAAGATGGAGGAGGAAGGAGAAAAGATGGAGGAGGAAGGAGAAAAGATGGAGGAGGAAGGAGAAAAGATGGAGGAGGAAGGAGAAAAGATGGAGGAGGAAGGAGAAAAGATGGAGGAGGAAGGAGAAAAGATGGAGGAGGAAGGAGAAAAGATGGAGGAGGAAGGAGAAAAGATGGAGGAGGAAGGAGAAAAGATGGAGGAGGAAGGAGAAAAGATGGAGGAGGAAGGAGAAAAGATGGAGGAGGAAGGAGAAAAGATGGAGGAGGAAGGAGAAAAGATGGAGGAGGAAGGAGAAAAGATGGAGGAGGAAGGAGAAAAGATGGAGGAGGAAGGAGAAAAGATGGAGGAGGAAGGAGAAAAGATGGAGGAGGAAGGAGAAAAGATGGAGGAGGAAGGAGAAAAGATGGAGGAGGAAGGAGAAAAGATGGAGGAGGAAGGAGAAAAGATGGAGGAGGAAGGAGAAAAGATGGAGGAGGAAGGAGAAAAGATGGAGGAGGAAGGAGAAAAGATGGAGGAGGAAGGAGAAAAGATGGAGGAGGAAGGAGAAAAGATGGAGGAGGAAGGAGAAAAGATGGAGGAGGAAGGAGAAAAGATGGAGGAGGAAGGAGAAAAGATGGAGGAGGAAGGAGAAAAGATGGAGGAGGAAGGAGAAAAGATGGAGGAGGAAGGAGAAAAGATGGAGGAGGAAGGAGAAAAGATGGAGGAGGAAGGAGAAAAGATGGAGGAGGAAGGAGAAAAGATGGAGGAGGAAGGAGAAAAGATGGAGGAGGAAGGAGAAAAGATGGAGGAGGAAGGAGAAAAGATGGAGGAGGAAGGAGAAAAGATGGAGGAGGAAGGAGAAAAGATGGAGGAGGAAGGAGAAAAGATGGAGGAGGAAGGAGAAAAGATGGAGGAGGAAGGAGAAAAGATGGAGGAGGAAGGAGAAAAGATGGAGGAGGAAGGAGAAAAGATGGAGGAGGAAGGAGAAAAGATGGAGGAGGAAGGAGAAAAGATGGAGGAGGAAGGAGAAAAGATGGAGGAGGAAGGAGAAAAGATGGAGGAGGAAGGAGAAAAGATGGAGGAGGAAGGAGAAAAGATGGAGGAGGAAGGAGAAAAGATGGAGGAGGAAGGAGAAAAGATGGAGGAGGAAGGAGAAAAGATGGAGGAGGAAGGAGAAAAGATGGAGGAGGAAGGAGAAAAGATGGAGGAGGAAGGAGAAAAGATGGAGGAGGAAGGAGAAAAGATGGAGGAGGAAGGAGAAAAGATGGAGGAGGAAGGAGAAAAGATGGAGGAGGAAGGAGAAAAGATGGAGGAGGAAGGAGAAAAGATGGAGGAGGAAGGAGAAAAGATGGAGGAGGAAGGAGAAAAGATGGAGGAGGAAGGAGAAAAGATGGAGGAGGAAGGAGAAAAGATGGAGGAGGAAGGAGAAAAGATGGAGGAGGAAGGAGAAAAGATGGAGGAGGAAGGAGAAAAGATGGAGGAGGAAGGAGAAAAGATGGAGGAGGAAGGAGAAAAGATGGAGGAGGAAGGAGAAAAGATGGAGGAGGAAGGAGAAAAGATGGAGGAGGAAGGAGAAAAGATGGAGGAGGAAGGAGAAAAGATGGAGGAGGAAGGAGAAAAGATGGAGGAGGAAGGAGAAAAGATGGAGGAGGAAGGAGAAAAGATGGAGGAGGAAGGAGAAAAGATGGAGGAGGAAGGAGAAAAGATGGAGGAGGAAGGAGAAAAGATGGAGGAGGAAGGAGAAAAGATGGAGGAGGAAGGAGAAAAGATGGAGGAGGAAGGAGAAAAGATGGAGGAGGAAGGAGAAAAGATGGAGGAGGAAGGAGAAAAGATGGAGGAGGAAGGAGAAAAGATGGAGGAGGAAGGAGAAAAGATGGAGGAGGAAGGAGAAAAGATGGAGGAGGAAGGAGAAAAGATGGAGGAGGAAGGAGAAAAGATGGAGGAGGAAGGAGAAAAGATGGAGGAGGAAGGAGAAAAGATGGAGGAGGAAGGAGAAAAGATGGAGGAGGAAGGAGAAAAGATGGAGGAGGAAGGAGAAAAGATGGAGGAGGAAGGAGAAAAGATGGAGGAGGAAGGAGAAAAGATGGAGGAGGAAGGAGAAAAGATGGAGGAGGAAGGAGAAAAGATGGAGGAGGAAGGAGAAAAGATGGAGGAGGAAGGAGAAAAGATGGAGGAGGAAGGAGAAAAGATGGAGGAGGAAGGAGAAAAGATGGAGGAGGAAGGAGAAAAGATGGAGGAGGAAGGAGAAAAGATGGAGGAGGAAGGAGAAAAGATGGAGGAGGAAGGAGAAAAGATGGAGGAGGAAGGAGAAAAGATGGAGGAGGAAGGAGAAAAGATGGAGGAGGAAGGAGAAAAGATGGAGGAGGAAGGAGAAAAGATGGAGGAGGAAGGAGAAAAGATGGAGGAGGAAGGAGAAAAGATGGAGGAGGAAGGAGAAAAGATGGAGGAGGAAGGAGAAAAGATGGAGGAGGAAGGAGAAAAGATGGAGGAGGAAGGAGAAAAGATGGAGGAGGAAGGAGAAAAGATGGAGGAGGAAGGAGAAAAGATGGAGGAGGAAGGAGAAAAGATGGAGGAGGAAGGAGAAAAGATGGAGGAGGAAGGAGAAAAGATGGAGGAGGAAGGAGAAAAGATGGAGGAGGAAGGAGAAAAGATGGAGGAGGAAGGAGAAAAGATGGAGGAGGAAGGAGAAAAGATGGAGGAGGAAGGAGAAAAGATGGAGGAGGAAGGAGAAAAGATGGAGGAGGAAGGAGAAAAGATGGAGGAGGAAGGAGAAAAGATGGAGGAGGAAGGAGAAAAGATGGAGGAGGAAGGAGAAAAGATGGAGGAGGAAGGAGAAAAGATGGAGGAGGAAGGAGAAAAGATGGAGGAGGAAGGAGAAAAGATGGAGGAGGAAGGAGAAAAGATGGAGGAGGAAGGAGAAAAGATGGAGGAGGAAGGAGAAAAGATGGAGGAGGAAGGAGAAAAGATGGAGGAGGAAGGAGAAAAGATGGAGGAGGAAGGAGAAAAGATGGAGGAGGAAGGAGAAAAGATGGAGGAGGAAGGAGAAAAGATGGAGGAGGAAGGAGAAAAGATGGAGGAGGAAGGAGAAAAGATGGAGGAGGAAGGAGAAAAGATGGAGGAGGAAGGAGAAAAGATGGAGGAGGAAGGAGAAAAGATGGAGGAGGAAGGAGAAAAGATGGAGGAGGAAGGAGAAAAGATGGAGGAGGAAGGAGAAAAGATGGAGGAGGAAGGAGAAAAGATGGAGGAGGAAGGAGAAAAGATGGAGGAGGAAGGAGAAAAGATGGAGGAGGAAGGAGAAAAGATGGAGGAGGAAGGAGAAAAGATGGAGGAGGAAGGAGAAAAGATGGAGGAGGAAGGAGAAAAGATGGAGGAGGAAGGAGAAAAGATGGAGGAGGAAGGAGAAAAGATGGAGGAGGAAGGAGAAAAGATGGAGGAGGAAGGAGAAAAGATGGAGGAGGAAGGAGAAAAGATGGAGGAGGAAGGAGAAAAGATGGAGGAGGAAGGAGAAAAGATGGAGGAGGAAGGAGAAAAGATGGAGGAGGAAGGAGAAAAGATGGAGGAGGAAGGAGAAAAGATGGAGGAGGAAGGAGAAAAGATGGAGGAGGAAGGAGAAAAGATGGAGGAGGAAGGAGAAAAGATGGAGGAGGAAGGAGAAAAGATGGAGGAGGAAGGAGAAAAGATGGAGGAGGAAGGAGAAAAGATGGAGGAGGAAGGAGAAAAGATGGAGGAGGAAGGAGAAAAGATGGAGGAGGAAGGAGAAAAGATGGAGGAGGAAGGAGAAAAGATGGAGGAGGAAGGAGAAAAGATGGAGGAGGAAGGAGAAAAGATGGAGGAGGAAGGAGAAAAGATGGAGGAGGAAGGAGAAAAGATGGAGGAGGAAGGAGAAAAGATGGAGGAGGAAGGAGAAAAGATGGAGGAGGAAGGAGAAAAGATGGAGGAGGAAGGAGAAAAGATGGAGGAGGAAGGAGAAAAGATGGAGGAGGAAGGAGAAAAGATGGAGGAGGAAGGAGAAAAGATGGAGGAGGAAGGAGAAAAGATGGAGGAGGAAGGAGAAAAGATGGAGGAGGAAGGAGAAAAGATGGAGGAGGAAGGAGAAAAGATGGAGGAGGAAGGAGAAAAGATGGAGGAGGAAGGAGAAAAGATGGAGGAGGAAGGAGAAAAGATGGAGGAGGAAGGAGAAAAGATGGAGGAGGAAGGAGAAAAGATGGAGGAGGAAGGAGAAAAGATGGAGGAGGAAGGAGAAAAGATGGAGGAGGAAGGAGAAAAGATGGAGGAGGAAGGAGAAAAGATGGAGGAGGAAGGAGAAAAGATGGAGGAGGAAGGAGAAAAGATGGAGGAGGAAGGAGAAAAGATGGAGGAGGAAGGAGAAAAGATGGAGGAGGAAGGAGAAAAGATGGAGGAGGAAGGAGAAAAGATGGAGGAGGAAGGAGAAAAGATGGAGGAGGAAGGAGAAAAGATGGAGGAGGAAGGAGAAAAGATGGAGGAGGAAGGAGAAAAGATGGAGGAGGAAGGAGAAAAGATGGAGGAGGAAGGAGAAAAGATGGAGGAGGAAGGAGAAAAGATGGAGGAGGAAGGAGAAAAGATGGAGGAGGAAGGAGAAAAGATGGAGGAGGAAGGAGAAAAGATGGAGGAGGAAGGAGAAAAGATGGAGGAGGAAGGAGAAAAGATGGAGGAGGAAGGAGAAAAGATGGAGGAGGAAGGAGAAAAGATGGAGGAGGAAGGAGAAAAGATGGAGGAGGAAGGAGAAAAGATGGAGGAGGAAGGAGAAAAGATGGAGGAGGAAGGAGAAAAGATGGAGGAGGAAGGAGAAAAGATGGAGGAGGAAGGAGAAAAGATGGAGGAGGAAGGAGAAAAGATGGAGGAGGAAGGAGAAAAGATGGAGGAGGAAGGAGAAAAGATGGAGGAGGAAGGAGAAAAGATGGAGGAGGAAGGAGAAAAGATGGAGGAGGAAGGAGAAAAGATGGAGGAGGAAGGAGAAAAGATGGAGGAGGAAGGAGAAAAGATGGAGGAGGAAGGAGAAAAGATGGAGGAGGAAGGAGAAAAGATGGAGGAGGAAGGAGAAAAGATGGAGGAGGAAGGAGAAAAGATGGAGGAGGAAGGAGAAAAGATGGAGGAGGAAGGAGAAAAGATGGAGGAGGAAGGAGAAAAGATGGAGGAGGAAGGAGAAAAGATGGAGGAGGAAGGAGAAAAGATGGAGGAGGAAGGAGAAAAGATGGAGGAGGAAGGAGAAAAGATGGAGGAGGAAGGAGAAAAGATGGAGGAGGAAGGAGAAAAGATGGAGGAGGAAGGAGAAAAGATGGAGGAGGAAGGAGAAAAGATGGAGGAGGAAGGAGAAAAGATGGAGGAGGAAGGAGAAAAGATGGAGGAGGAAGGAGAAAAGATGGAGGAGGAAGGAGAAAAGATGGAGGAGGAAGGAGAAAAGATGGAGGAGGAAGGAGAAAAGATGGAGGAGGAAGGAGAAAAGATGGAGGAGGAAGGAGAAAAGATGGAGGTGGTGGGCCCCCTGGAGGGGCCCATGGACGTGGGAGGTGGGTCCCTGTGGAGAAGCCAGATGAAGAGGGGGGGATGTGGGGCTGGAGGGATGTGGGGCCAGGATGGAGAAGGAGGGAAGGAGCCCCCAGATGGAGGAAAGATGGAGAAGGAAGGATGGAGGGATGATGGGGATGAAGGGATGGGATGGAGGGATCTTCTGGGGTCAAGGGAGGGAGGAAAGATGGAGACCAAGGATGGAGGAGGGAGGAAAGATGGAGGAGAAAAGATGGATGGACATCAAGGGTGGAGGAAAGGTGGAGAAGGAAGGATGGATGGAGGAGGAAGGATGGATGGACACCAAGGGAGGAGGAAAGATGGAGGAGGAAGGAAAGATGGAGACCAAGGATGGAGGAGGAAGGAGGGGTGGACATCAAGGAGGGAAGAAAGATGGAGAAGGAAGGGAAGATGGAGGAGGAAGGAAACATGGAGAAGGAAGGAAAGATGGAGATCAAGGGTGGAGGAAAACTTGAGGAGGAACGAAAGATGGAGACCAGGGATGGAGGAAAGATGGAGGAGGAAGGAAAGATGGAGATCGGGGTTGGAGGAAAGATGGAGGAGGAAGAAAAGATGGAGATCAAGGAAGGAGGAAACACGGAGAAGGAAAGATGGAGGTTGGGGTTGGAGGAACCCTGGAGGAGGAAGGAAGGATGAAGAAGGAAGGACGGGTGGAGGAAAGATGGCGAAGGGAGGAGAAGGAAAGGTGGGCATTGGGGATGGAGGAAAGCTGGAGGAGGAAGGAAGGATGAAGAAGGAAGGACGGGTGGAGGAAAGATGGCGAAGGGAGGAGAAGGAAAGGTGGGCATTGGGGATGGAGGAAAGCTGGAGGAGGAAGGAAGGATGAAGAAGGAAGGACGGGTGGAGGAAAGATGGAGAAGGAAGGAGAAGGAAAGATGGACATTGGGGATGGAGGAAACCTGGAGGAGGAAGGAAGGATGGAGATCAAGGGTGGAGGAAAGATGGAGGAGGAAGGAAAGATGGAGGAGGAGGAAGGAAAGATGGAGGAGGAGGAGGAAGGAAAGATGGAGGAGGAGGAGGAAGGAAAGAAGGAGGAGGAGGAGGAAGGAAAGATGGAGGAGGAGGAGGAAGGAAAGATGGAGGAGGAGGAGGAAGGAAAGATGGAGATTGGGGTTGGAGGAAACCTTGAAGAGGAAGGAAAGATGGAGGAGGAAGGAAAGATGGAGGAGGAAGGAAAGATGGAGGAGGAAGGAGAAAAGATGGAGGAGGAAGAAGAAAAGATGGAGGAGGAAGAAGAAAAGATGGAGGAGGAAGAAGAAAAGATGGAGGAGGAAGAAGAAAAGATGGAGGAGGAAGAAGAAAAGATGGAGATCGGGGTTGGAGGAGACCTCGAGGAGGAAGGAAAGATGGAGGAGGAGGAAGGAAAGATGGAGGAGGAAGAAGGAGAGATGGAGGAGGAGGAAGGAGAGATGGAGGAGGAGGAAGGGAAGATGGAGGAAGAAGATGGAGATCGGGGTTGGAGGAAACATTGACGAGGAAGGAAAGATGGAGGAGGAGGAAGGAAAGCTGAAGATGAGGCTGAAGCAAGCGAGAAGACAGGACGGATGGAGACCAGCAGGTGGGAGGAAGGTCCATGTCCCCATCCCATCACCCCCC
>NW_015091180.1:93021-96154 GCF_001431845.1 Calidris pugnax | reverse complement strand
GACAAGGTGATTGGCTGGTTGGTTGGGATGTCATCGATGGTGGGTGGTCAAGAGGGTTGGAGAAGACAAGGTGATTGGGCGGTCGGTTGTGATGTCATCGATAGTGGGAGGTCAAGAGGGATGGTTGTGATGTCATCAATGATGGGGTGGTCACATGGGTTGGGGAAGTCGAGATGATTGGGCAGTTGGTTGTGATGTCATCGATGGTGGGAGGTCACGTGGCCTGGGGAAGCCAAGGTGATTGGGCAGTTGGTTGTGACGTCATCGATGGTGGGTGGTCAAGAGGGTTGGAGAAGACAAGGTGATTGGGCGGTCGGTTGTGATGTCATCGATAGTGGGAGGTCAAGAGGGATGGTTGTGATGTCATCAATGATGGGGTGGTCACATGGGTTGGGGAAGTCGAGATGATTGGGCAGTTGGTTGTGATGTCATCGATGGTGGGAGGTCAAGAGGGTTGGGGAATGACGAGTTGATTGGCTGGTTGGTTGTGATGTCATCGATGGTGGGTGGTCACGTGGGTTGGAGAAGACAAGGTTTGGGCGGTGGGTCATGATGTCGTCGACGGTGGGAGGTCGAGAGGGTTGGGTGTGACGTCATCGATGGTGGGGGGTCACGTGGGTTGGGGAAGACAAGGGGATTGGGCGGTTGGTTGTGATGTCATCGATGGTGGGTGGTCACGTGGGTTGGAGAAGACAAGGTGATTGGCTGGTTGGTTGTGATGTCATCGATGGTGGGTGGTCAAGAGGGTTGGAGAAGACAAGGTGATTGGGCGGTCGGTTGTGATGTCATCGATAGTGGGAGGTCAAGAGGGATGGTTGTGATGTCATCAATGATGGGGTGGTCACATGGGTTGGGGAAGTCGAGATGATTGGGCAGTTGGTTGTGATGTCATCGATGGTGGGAGGTCAAGAGGGTTGGGGAATGACGAGTTGATTGGCTGGTTGGTTGTGATGTCATCGATGGTGGGACGTCAAGATGTCCACATGTCCATAGCTCCATGAAACACGCCCACAACACGTGTCCACGTGGCCATAGGTCCATGACACGTGTCCACACGTCCACAACACGTGTCCACACGTATGTCCATGACACACGTCCATCTCCCCATGTCCATGTCCCCATGTCCACACCACACGTCCACACGTCCATGACACGTGCCCATAGGTCCAACACACACGTCCACACGCCTACGACACACGTCCACGTGGCTGTTTGTCCATGACACATGTCCACGTGTCCACACGTCCACAACACGTGTCCACACGTATGTCCATGACACACGTCCATCTCCCCATGTCCATGTCCCCATGTCCACACCACACGTCCACACGTCCACAACACGTGTCCACACGTATGTCCATGACACACGTCCATCTCCCCATGTCCATGTCCCCATGTCCACACCACACGTCCACACGTCCATGACACGTGCCCATAGGTCCAACACACACGTCCACACGCCTACGACACACGTCCACGTGGCTGTTTGTCCATGACACATGTCCACGTGTCCACACGTCCACAACACGTGTCCATACGGCCATGACACATGTCCGTGTCCCCGTGTCCCCATGTCCACACCACACGTCCACACGTCCATGACACGCGCCCATAGGTCCAAAACACATGTAAACACGCCTACGACACATGTCCATGTGTCCACACATCCACAACACGTGTCCACGTCTCCATGTGTCCATGACACATGTCCACACGTCCATGACACGTGGCCATGTCCACACATCCACACGTCCACGTGTCTCTATGTCCATGACACACGTCAACAACACACGTCCACACGTCCATGACACGCGCTCATGGGTCCAAAACACATGTCCACACGCCTACGACACATGTCCACGTGGCTGTATGTCCATGACACGTGTCCACATGTCCATACGGCCATGACACATGTCCATGTGTCCACACATCCACAACACGTGTCCACGTCTCCATGTGTCCATGACACATGTCCACACGTCCATGACACGTGGCCATGTCCACACATCCACACGTCCACGTGTCTCTATGTCCATGACACACGTCAACAACACACGTCCACACGTCCATGACACGCGCTCATGGGTCCAAAACACATGTCCACACGCCTACGACACATGTCCACGTGGCTGTATGTCCATGACACGTGTCCACATGTCCATACGGCCATGACACATGTCCATGTCCCCACGTCCACCACACACGCCCACACCTCCACGTGTCCGTACGTCCGTGACACACGTCAACAACACACGTCCACACGTCCATGACACACGCCCATAGGTCCAAAACACATGTCCACACGCCTACGACACACGTCCATGTGTCCACACGTCCACAACATGTGTCCATATGTCCATGACACATGTCCACATGTCCATACAGCCATGACACATGTCCATGTCCCCACGTCCCCACGTCCACCACACACGCCCACACGTCCATGACACGTGCCCACAGGTCCAAAACACATGTAAACACGCCTACGACATGTGTCCATGTGTCCACGCGTCCACAACACATGTCCACGTCTCCATATGTCCATGACACATGTCCACGTCCCCACGTCCCCACGTCCACCACACACGCCCACACCTCCACGTGTCCGTACGTCCGTGCCACACGTCCACACGCCTACGACACGCATCCACACGTGTCCGTAGCTCCGTGACACGCGTGTCCCGTGTCCCTGTGCCCACGACCCCCTTTCCCCCACGCGTTCCCGCTCGCACCAGGGGGCGCCATCACCCCTTCTGTGTCTTGCACGTGGGCTGGGGCGGAGCTTCAGGTCCATGACGTGGGGGGTGTGGCCATGCGGTGGGCGTGGCCATGAGGTGGGAGGGGCGTGGCCTCCTCCTCCTCCACCTTCCCCCCCCCTTCTCCTCGTTTTTGGGGTGTAAACAGGGCGGTGCTGCTTCTGGGCCGCTTGGCCCGACTGGTTTTCGCGGTGGGGGGGGGGGCCTCGTTAGCGGCCGCCTCTCATTAACCAGCTCTTAATTAGGGCTAATTAAGGCGCCCACGCGCTGCCGGGAGGGAACCGACTGTCGGCTTCGGCCCCACCGTAACCCCCGGGTGGCCCCGGGTCGGGGGTTGGGGGGGAAAAGGGGGTTGTGGGGTGTCACCTACACGTGGT
>NW_015091180.1:91790-92468 GCF_001431845.1 Calidris pugnax | reverse complement strand
GACCCATGTTCTCCAGATGTGGACATACGTGGCCTCCAGACTTGAACACGTGATCTCCAGGCCTGGACATACATGTCCTCCGGACCTGGACACGTGTTCTCCAGACCTGAAGGTTGCCCACCGTGGCCACCATCACTGCACGTGTGGTTGGACGTTGCCACCACGGCCACCGGCCCCACACATGTGGTTGCCACCGTTGCCACCACGCTTGGCCACGAGTCACCCCCCGCCCCCCGTGGCCACCAACCCCACCCCTCAGAACCAGGGTGACCAACTCCCTCACCATCTCATGGTGGCCACCACCCTCCCACCTTCCTCCCCTGCCCCCCAAGTCCCATTTGGTGGCCACGGCCCACCAGAAGATGACCACGTTTCACAGGACTTTATTCCAGGAGCTCTTCTCCAGGCCTTGGGGGGTGGGAGAAGACCCCTGATGGTCTGGGGTGGGCCGGGGCCAGGAGAAGACCTCTTGGGGGGGTGGGGTGGTGGGCTCAGGGGTGGCTGTTCCTCCTCATGGTGTCCTGGATCCATGGGGTGAACTGGCAGACGCGGGTGTAGACCCCCGGTTTGCCCCGTTGCCCGCAGACCTGCATCCCCCAGGAGACGATGCCCTGAAGCTCCTCCCCACACACCAGGGGACCTCCCGAGTCGCCCTGAGGGGGGGGGGGGGGGGGGGCA
>NW_015091180.1:82108-91610 GCF_001431845.1 Calidris pugnax | reverse complement strand
GGACACACAGAGAGAGAGAGAGAGAAGAACCTCATGAGATGGGGTCCTCAACGCCCCACACCCCGGTTCCACCCCACGGAGTCGCCTCGAACCCCAGGGTTCTTCCTTGGAGACCACCATGGCCTGTGGGGGTCAAGGCATGGAGACCATCATGGTCTATGGGGCCAGGACATGGAGACCATCATGGCCTGTGGGGTCAAGGCATGGAGACCATCATGGCCTATGGGGCCAGGACATGGAGACCACCACACCCTATGGGGTGAGGCTATGGAGGCCACCATGGCCTATGGGGTCAAGGCATGGAGACCATCATGGCCTATGGGGCCAGGACATGGAGACCACCACACCCTATGGGGTGAGGCTATGGAGGCCACCATGGCCTATGGGGTCAAGGCATGGAGACCATCATGGCCTATGGGGCCAGGACATGGAGACCACCACACCCTATGGGGTGAGGCTATGGAGGCCACCATGGCCTATGGGGTCAAGGCATGGAGACCATCATGGCCTATGGGGCCAGGACATGGAGACCACCACACCCTATGGGGTGAGGCTATGGAGGCCACCATGGCCTATGGGGTCAAGGCATGGAGACCATCATGGCCTATGGGGCCAGGACATGGAGACCACCACACCCTATGGGGTGAGGCTATGGAGGCCACCATGGCCTATGGGGTCAAGGCATGGAGACCATCATGGCCTATGGGGTGAGGGTATGGAGGCCACCATGGCCTATGGGGCGAGGGCATGGAGACCATCATGGCCTGTGGGGTCAAGGCATGGAGACCATCATGGCCTATGGGGCCAGGACATGGAGACCACCACACGCTATGGGGTGAGGGTATGGAGGCCACCACACTCTATGGGGTGAGGTTATGGAGGCCACCATGGCCTATGGGGTGAGGGTATGGAGGCCACCACACGCTATGGGGTGAGGCTATGGAGGCCACCATGGCCTATGGGGCCAGGACATGGAGACCATCATGGCCTATGGGTCAGGGCATGGAGACCACCATGGCCTATGGATCAGGGCATGGAGACCATCATGGTCTATGGGTCAAGACATGGAGACCATCATGGCCTGTGGGTGAGGGCATGGAGACCACCATGATCCATAGGGTCAGGACCACCACGTCTTATGGGGCCAGGACATGGAGACCTTTGTGCCCCATAGGGTGGTGGAGCTGAGGCCCAGGAGGTCCCTATAGCACCCAACATCCCTATGGACCCCCCTATAGCACCCAATGTCCCTATGGAACCCAGGAGGTCCCTATAGCACCCAACGCCCCTATGGAACCCAGGGGGTCTCTATAGCACCCAATGTCCCTATGGACCCCCCTATAGCACCCAACGTCCCTATGGAACCCAGGAGGTCCCTATAGCACCCAACGTCCCTATGGACCCCCCTATAGCACCCAATGTCCCTATGGAACCCAGGAGGTCCCTATAGCACCCAACGCCCCTATGGAACCCAGGGGGTCTCTATAGCACCCAATGTCCCTATGGACCCCCCTATAGCACCCAACGTCCCTATGGAACCCAGGAGGTCCCTATAGCACCCAACGTCCCTATGGACCCCCCTATAGCACCCAACGTCCCTATGGAACCCTCCTACCCTATGGACCCCCTTGTAGCACCCAACGTCCCTATGGAACCCCCCTATAACACCCAACATCCCTATGGAACCCACCTACCCTATGGACCCCTCCTATAGCACCCAACATCCCTATGGACTCCTGGGGTGAGGACATGGAGACCATCATGGCCTATGGGTCAGGGCATGGAGACCACCACACGCTATGGGGTGAGGGTATGGAGGCCACCATGGCCTATGGGTCAGGACATGGAGGCCACCATGGCCTATGGGGTCAAGACATGGAGACCATCATGGTCTATGGGGCCAGGACATGGAGACCATCATGGTCTATGGGGTGAGGCTATGGAGGCCACCATGGCCTATGGGGTCAAGACATGGAGACCATCATGGTCTATGGGGTGAGGACATGGAGACCATCATGGTCTATGGGTCAGGGCATGGAGACCACCACACGCTATGGGGTGAGGGTATGGAGCCCATCATGGCCTATGGGGCTAGGACATGGAGACCATCATGGCCTATGGGGCCAGGACATGGAGACCATCATGTCCTATGGGTCAGGGCATGGAGACCATCATGGTCTATGGGTCAAGACATGGAAACCATCATGGCCTGTGGGTGAGGGCATGGAGACCACCACGATCCATAGGGTCAGGACCACCATGTCCTATGGGGCCAGGACATGGAGACCTTTGTGCCCCATAGGGTGGTGGAGCTGAGGCCCAGGAGGTCCCTATAGCACCCAACGTCCCTATGGAACCCACCTACCCTATGGAACCCCCCTATAGCACCCAACGTCCTTATGGAACCCAGGAGGTCCCTATAGCACCCAACGTCCTTATGGAACCCACCTACCCTATGGACCCCCCCTATAGCACCCGACATCCCTATGGACTCCTCTATAGCACCCAACGTCCCTATGGAACCCACCAACCCTATGGAACCCCCCTATAGCACCCAACGTCCCTATGGAATCCAGGAGGTCCCTATAGCACCCAACGTCCCTATGGACCCCCCTATAGCACCCAATGTCCTTATGGAACCCACCTACCCTATGGACCCCTCCTATAGCACCCAACATCCCTATGGACTCCTCTATAGCACCCAACGTCCCTATGGAACCCACCAACCCTATGCCCACCCCAGACCCACCTGGCAGGAGTCGGTGCCCCCCGAGGTGACGCCGGCGCAGAGCATGTTCTTGGTGATGCCTTTGGGGTAGAGCTTGGAGCACTGGTCGTTGGCCATGGTGTAGACCACGCCGCACTGGAGAACGTCGGGGAAGTAGCCTGGGGACAGGACAGGGGACACCGTCACCCACCTCGGGCCCCACCCAGGGTGGGGGGGAAGGTCCCAGGGGTCCCCGGAAGGAGTGGGACCTTCTCCCTCCAAAGGTGGAGGTGGGTGGTGACAGCCCACCATGGAAGACGCCCTCGAGATGAAGGATGAAGGGCCACCTTGGAGGTGATTTGGAGTCTCCTTGTGGTCATGGGGTGGAGCTGGGGGAGAATGGGGACCTCCAGAGCCACCCCATGGACCCGGGGGAGGTGTCCTCAAGTTGCTGAGATGTCCCCAAGAATCTTAGATGTCCCCAAGACACTGAGATGTCCCCAAGTTCCTGAGGTGTCCCCAAGTCCCTGAGGTGTCCCCAGGTTACTGAGGTGTCCCCAAGTTGCTGAGATGTCCCCAAGACACTGAGATGTCCCCAAGATCCTGAAATGTCCCCAAGTTCCTGAGATGTCCCCAAGTTCCTGAGGTGTCCCCAAGTTGCTGAGATGTCCCCAAGACACTGAGATGTCCCCAAGAACCTGAGATGTCCCCAAGTTCCTGAGATGTCCCCAAACACTGAGGTGTCCCCAAACACTGAGATGTTCCAGGGTTGTTGAGGTGTCCCCAAGTTGCTGAGATGTCACCAGGTTCCTGAGATGTCCCCAAGAACCTGAGATGTCCCCAAGTTCCTGAAATGTCCCCAAGAACCTGAGATGTCACCAGGTTCCTGAGATGTCCCCAAGAACCTGAGATGTCCCCAAGTTCCTGAAATGTCCCCAAGAACCTGAGATGTCCCCAAGTTCCTGAGGTGTCCCCAAGTTGCTGAGATGTCCCCAAGACACTGAGATGTCCCCAAGATCCTGAAATGTCCCCAAGAACCTGAGATGTCCCCAAGTTGCTGAGATGTCTCCAAGACACTGAGATGTCCCCAAGATCCTGAAATGTCCCCAAGAACCTGAGGTGTCCCCAAGAACCTGAGATGTCCCCAAGTTCCTGAGGTGTCCCCAAGTTGCTGAGATGTCCCCAAGACACTGAGATGTCCCCAAGATCCTGAAATGTCCCCAAGAACCTGAGATGTCCCCAAGAACCTGAGGTGTCCCCAAGACACTGAGATGTCCCCAAGTTCCCGAGATGTCCCCAAGTTCCTGAGGTGTCCCCAGGTTACTGAGGTGTCCCCAAGTTGCTGAGATGTCCCCAAGACACTGAGATGTCCCCAAGATCCTGAAATGTCCCCAAGAACCTGAGATGTCCCCAAGTTCCTGAGATGTCCTCAAGTTGCTGAGATGTTCCCAAACACTGAGATGTCCCAGGGTTCCTGAGGTGTCCCCAAGTTGCTGAGATGTCCCCAAGACACTGAGATGCCCTCAAGATCCTGAAATGTCCCCAAACACTGAGATGTCCCCAGGTTACTGAGGTGTCCCCAAGACACTGAGATGTCCCCAAGTTCCTGAGATGTCCCCAAGATCCTGAAATGTCCCCAAGAACCTGAGATGTCCCCAAACACTGAGGTGTCCCCAAGTTCCTGAGGTGTCCCCAAGTTCCTGAGATGTCCCCAGATCCCTCCAGGACAACCCCCCGCGTGCCACCAGGAGATGTCTCCACCTACCTTCAGGGCTGCTGGTGCTGCCCCAACCCGACACGATGCACTCGGTGTTGGGTGAAGGACATCTCCTGGGCAGGGCCACCGGCCGGACGTGGTCGGTGAAACGGACGGGTTTCTGGAGCTTGAGGAGCATGATGTCACTGTCATGGCTGCTGACGTCATAGTTGGGGTGGATGAAGGCCTTGGCCGAGTTGATGCACTGCTCCGTCCCCTCCTTGGTCTTCAAGCTGTGGTCGCCCATGCGGATGGGGATGGGCCTGGAGAAAAGACCACGGTGAGGTGCCCCGGTGGAGGTGGCAGGGAAGGTCCACGGGGTGGAGAAAGGACCATGTGGTGGAGGAAGACCATGAGGTGGAGGAAGGACGATGGGTTGGAGAAAGGACCACGGTGAGGTTCCCTGGTGGAGGTGGCAGGGAAGGTCCATGGGGTGGAGAAAGGACCACGTGGTGGAGAAAGACCACGGGGTGGAGAAAGGACCATGGTGAGGTTCCCTGGTGGAGGTGGCAGGGAAGGTCCACGTAATGGAGAAAAGACCATGGGGTGGAGAAAGACCACAGGGTGGAGAAAGGACCACGTGGTGGAGGAAGACCATGGGGTGGAGAAAGGACCATGGAGTGGAGAAAGGACCATGGTGAGGTTCCCTGGTGGAGGTGGCAGGGAAGGTCCACGTAATGGAGAAAAGACCATGGGGTGGAGAAAGACCACAGGGTGGAGAAAGGACCATGTGGTGGAGAAAGGATCATGGGGTGGAAAAAGGACCATGTGGTAGAGGAAGAACCACAGGGTGGAGAAAGAACCACGTGGTGGAGGAAGACCATGAGGTGGAGGAAGGATGATGGGTTGGAGAAAGGACCATGGTGAGGTTCCCTGGTGGAGGTGGCAGGGAAGGTCCATGGGGTGGAGAAAGGACCACGTGGTGGAGAAAGACCACGGGGTGGAGAAAGGACCATGGTGAGGTTCCCTGGTGGAGGTGGCAGGGAAGGTCCACGTAATGGAGAAAAGACCATGGGGTGGAGAAAGACCACAGGGGGGAGAAAGGACCACGTGGTGGAGGAAGACCATGGGGGGGAGAAAGGACCATGGAGGGGAGAAAGGACCATGGTGAGGTTCCCTGGTGGAGGTGGCAGGGAAGGTCCACGTGATGGAGAAAGGACCATGTGGTGGAGGAAGAGCATGTGGTGGAGAAAGGACAATGGGGTGGAGGAAGACCATGAGGTGGAGAAAGGACCATGAGGTGGAGAAAGGCCCATGGGGTAGAGGAAGAACCACGTAATGGAGAAAAGACCATGGGGTGGAGAAAGACCACAGGGTGGAGAAAGGACCACGTGGTGGAGGAAGACCATGGGGTGGAGAAAGGACCATGTGGAGGAGAAAGGTCCAGTGGTGGAGGAAGGACAATGGGGTGGAGAAAGGACCAGTGGTGGAGGAAGGACAATGGGGTGGAGAAAGGACCACATGATGGAGAAAGGACCATGTGGTGGAGGAAAGACCATAAGGTGGAGGAAGGACGATGGGTTGGAGGAAAGACAATGGGGTGGAGAAAGGACCACATGATGGAGAAAGGACCATGTGGTGGAGGAAGGACCATGAGGTGGAGAAAGGACCATGTGGTAGAGGAAGAACCACAGGGTGGAGAAAGAACCACGTGGTGGAGGAAGACCATGAGGTGGAGGAAGGATGATGGGTTGGAGAAAGGACCATGGTGAGGTTCCCTGGTGGAGGTGGCAGGGAAGGTCCACGTGATGGAGAAAGGACCATGTGGTGGAGAAAGACCATGGGGTGGAGAAAGGACCATGTGGAGGAGAAAGGACCACGTGGTGGAGGAAGACCATGAGGTGGAGGAAGGACGATGGGTTGGAGAAAGGACCATGGTGAGGTTCCCTGGTGGAAGTGGCAGGGAAGGTCCATGGGGTGGAGAAAGGACCATGTGGTGGGAGGAAGGATCATGGGGTGGAAGAAGGACCATGGGGTGGAGAAAGGATGGTTGAGGTGGTCAACCCCATGAGATGGTCATACTGGGAGCCCACCTAGATGGTTGAGGTGGCCAACCCCATGAGATGGTCATACTAAGAAGCCAACAGGATGGTCATGCTGGGCCACCCAAGTGGCCACCCAGTCCTAACTGGGAAGAACTGGGGTCCCAGAAGGCCGTGGGTCATACTGGGAGCCCACCTAGATCCTTGAGGTGGCCAACCCCATGAGATGGTCATACTGGGAGCCCACCTAGATGGTTGAGGTGGCCAACCCCATGAGATGGTCATACTAAGAAGCCAACAGGATGGTCATGCTGGGCCACCCAAGTGGCCACCCAGTCCTAACTGGGAAGAACTGGGGTCCCAGAAGGCCGTGGGGCGGGAGAAGAGACCACCCCACCGGTACTGTTGAGGTTCTCCAGCCACCCAGAGAAGGTCCATGGGGTGGAGCAAGGACCACATGGTGGAGAAAGGATGGTTGAGGTGGTCAACCCCATGAGATGGTCATACTGGGAGCCCACCTAGATGGTTGTGGTGGCCAACCCCATGAGATGGTCATACTGGGAGCCCACCTAGATGGTTGTGGTGGCCAACCCCATGGGATGGTCATACTGGGAGCCCACCTGGATGGTTGTGGTGGCCAACCCCATGAGATGATCATACTGGGAAGCCAACAGGATGGTCATGCTGGGCCACCCAAGTGGCCACCCAGTCCTAACTGGGAAGAACTGGGGTCCCAGAAGGCCGTGGGGCGGGAGAAGAGACCACCCCACCGGTACCGTTGAGGTTCTCCACCCACCTTGAGCTGAACCCCAACCAGGTTCTCCTACGCATGGGGCCACCTCCAGCTCCCGGTGGCTCCTCCCAGTAGCCCGTGGCCAAAAGTGGGGTGGTCCCCACCCCACCCCACCCCATTGGGGGGGTGACCCCACCCCACCCCACCTCTTGGTGTCACAGTGGGCGGCCGTCAGCACCCAGGACCTGTCGATGAGGACCCCACCACAGTGGATGTTCTTCTGGGGGCCCAGGAGGACCACCTGGTAGGGGTGACGCTTCTTCTGGCAGCTCCGACCCCCCACGATCCGGTTCTCGTCCCCCACGGCCGCTGGGGGGAGACGTGGAGATGGGGGTCAGCACCCCAGTTCCTTCCCAGTTTCCCCCAGTTCCTTCCCAGTTCCCTCCCAGTTCCTTCCCAGTGCCCTCCTAGAGGTCTTCTGGGCCACCCACCACCTCCCCGTGTCACCCCCGTGTCCACCCAGCTCTCCCTCTCCCTCCCAGTGTCCCCAGTGACCTACCAGTGTCTCCCAGTTCCTTCCCAGTTCCCTCCCAGTGCCTCCCAGTTCCCTCCCAGTTCCCTCCCAGTTCCTTCCCAGTGCCCTCCTAGAGGTCTTCTGGGCCACCCAGAACCTCCACGTGTCAACCCCGTGTCCACCCAGCTCTCCCTCTCCCTCCCAGTGTCCCCAGTGACCTACCAGTATCTCCCAGTGCCCTCCCACTGCTCTCCCAGTGCCTCCCAGTTCGCTCCCAGTTCCTTCCCAGTTCCTTCCCAGTTCCCTCACAGGAGGTCTTCTGGGCCACCCAGAACCTCCCCGTGTCACCCCCGTGTCCTCCCAGCTCTCCCTCTCCCTCCCAGTGTCCCCAGTGACCAACCAGTGTCTCCCAGTTCCCTCCCAGTTCCCTCCCAGTGCTTCCCAGTTCCTTCCCAGTTCCTTCCCAGTTCATTCCAGTGCCCTCCCAGTTCCTTCCCAGTGCCCTCCTAGAGGTCTTCTGGGCCACCCACCACCTCCCCGTGTCACCCCCGTGTCCACCCAGCTCTCCCTCTCCCTCCCAGTGTCCCCAGTGACCTACCAGTGTCTCCCAGTTCCTTCCCAGTTCCCTCCCAGTCCCTCCCAGTGCCCTCCCAGTGCCTCCCAGTTCTTTCCCAACACCGCCTCCTTCCCCCTCCGTGGCCCCCAGTTCCTCCCTGCGTCACAACATGGCCGCCTGCCAAGTTTTCCCAGTAGGCCCCAGTTCCCTCCCAGTAGGCCCCAGTTCCCTCCCAGTTCCTTCCCAGCACACCCTCAGCCCCTCCAGTTCCCTCCCAGTGCCCCCAGTTCCCTCCCAGTGCCCTCCCAGCACACCCTCAGCCCCTTCCAGTTCCCCCAGTTCCCTCCAGTTCCCTCCCAGTTCCCCCCCAGTGCCTTCCAGTTCCTTCCCAGTAACCCTCAGCCCCTTCCAGTTCCCCCAGTTCCCTCCAGTTCCCTCCCAGTGCCCCCAGTTCCCTCCCAGTGCCCTCCCAGTGCCTCCCAGTTCTTTCCCAACACCGCCTCCTTCCCCCTCCGTGGCCCCCAGTTCCTCCCTGCGTCACAACATGGCCGCCTGCCAAGTTTTCCCAGTAGGCCCCAGTTCCCTCCCAGTGCCCCCAGTTCCCTCCCAGTGCCTTCCCAGTTCCCTCCCAGTGCCCCCAGTTCCCTCCCAGTGCCTTCCCAGTGCCTCCCAGTGCCCCCAGTTCACCCCCCCAGCTCCCTCCCAGTACCAGTTCCTGCCTCCCAGTGCTTCCTCTCTCCCTCCCACTCACACCAGTACGCTCCCAGTGCCTCCCAGTGTCCCCAGTTCACCTACGGCTCCTTCCCAGTACTCCCCAGTGCCCTCCCAGTGCCTCCTGGGGCCTCCCAGTGTCCTCCCAGCTCTCTCCCAGTGCCCCCAGTGCCCTCCCAGTACCTTCCACTCTCTCTACCCCCCCTGACCAGTACACCTCAGCTCTCTCCCAGTATCCCCCCAGTGTCCTCCCAGTTCCCTTCCAGTGCTCCCCAGTTCCCCCCAGCCTCCTTCCAGTCCCCTCCAGTGCCTCCCAGTGCCTCCCAGTGCCCTCCCAGTGCCTCCCAGTGCCCTCCCAGTGCCTTCCAGTGCCCCCCCAGCATCCTTCCAGTGCCCTCCAGTGCTGTCCCAGCGCTCTCCCAGTGCCCCCAGTGTCCTCCCAGTGCCCTCCCAGTGCTCCCCCAGCATCCTTCCAGTGCCCTCCAGTGCTGTCCCAGCTCCCTCCCAGTGCCCCCAGTGTCCTCCCAGTGCCCTCCCAGTGCC
>NW_015091180.1:80225-81944 GCF_001431845.1 Calidris pugnax | reverse complement strand
AAGACCATGGGGGGGAGAAAGGACCATGTGGAGGAGAAAGGACCACGTGGTGGAGGAAGACCATGAGGTGGAGGAAGGACGATGGGTTGGAGAAAGGACCACGGTGAGGTTCCCTGGTGGAGGTGGCAGGGAAGGTCCATGGGGTGGAGAAAGGACCATGTGGTGGAGGAAGGACCATGAGGTGGAGAAAGGACCATGTGGTAGAGGAAGAACCACAGGGTGGAGAAAGAACCACGTGGTGGAGGAAGACCATGAGGTGGAGGAAGGATGATGGGTTGGAGAAAGGACCATGGTGAGGTTCCCTGGTGGAGGTGGCAGGGAAGGTCCATGGGGTGGAGAAAGGACCATGTGGTGGAGGAAGGACCATGAGGTGGAGAAAGGACCATGTGGTAGAGGAAGAACCACAGGGTGGAGAAAGAACCACGTGGTGGAGGAAGACCATGAGGTGGAGGAAGGATGATGGGTTGGAGAAAGGACCATGGTGAGGTTCCCTGGTGGAGGTGGCAGGGAAGGTCCATGGGGTGGAGAAAGGACCATGTGGTGGGAGGAAGGATCATGGGGTGGAAGAAGGACCATGGGGTGGAGAAAGGATGGTTGAGGTGGTCAACCCCATGAGATGGTCATACTGGGAGCCCACCTAGATCCTTGAGGTGGCCAACCCCATGAGATGGTCATACTGGGAGCCCACCTAGATGGTTGAGGTGGCCAACCCCATGAGATGGTCATACTGGGAGCCCACCTAGATGGTTGAGGTGGCCAACCCCATGAGATGGTCATACTGGGAGCCCACCTAGATGGTTGAGGTGGCCAACCCCATGAGATGGTCATACTAAGAAGCCAACAGGATGGTCATGCTGGGCCACCCAAGTGGCCACCCAGTCCTAACTGGGAAGAACTGGGGTCCCAGAAGGCCGTGGGGCGGGAGAAGAGACCACCCCACCGGTACTGTTGAGGTTCTCCAGCCACCCAGAGAAGGTCCATGGGGTGGAGCAAGGACCACATGGTGGAGAAAGGATGGTTGAGGTGGTCAACCCCATGGGATGGTCATACTGGGAGCCCACCTAGATGGTTGTGGTGGCCAACCCCATGGGATGGTCATACTGGGAGCCCACCTGGATGGTTGTGGTGGCCAACCCCATGAGATGATCATACTGGGAAGCCAACAGGATGGTCATGCTGGGCCACCCAAGTGGCCACCCAGTCCTAACTGGGAAGAACTGGGGTCCCAGAAGGCCGTGGGGCGGGAGAAGAGACCACCCCACCGGTACCGTTGAGGTTCTCCACCCACCTTGAGCTGAACCCCAACCAGGTTCTCCTACGCATGGGGCCACCTCCAGCTCCCGGTGGCTCCTCCCAGTAGCCCGTGGCCAAAAGTGGGGTGGTCCCCACCCCACCCCACCCCATTGGGGGGGTGACCCCACCCCACCCCACCTCTTGGTGTCACAGTGGGCGGCCGTCAGCACCCAGGACCTGTCGATGAGGACCCCACCACAGTGGATGTTCTTCTGGGGGCCCAGGAGGACCACCTGGTAGGGGTGACGCTTCTTCTGGCAGCTCCGACCCCCCACGATCCGGTTCTCGTCCCCCACGGCCGCTGGGGGGAGACGTGGAGATGGGGGTCAGCACCCCAGTTCCTTCCCAGTTTCCCCCAGTTCCTTCCCAGTTCCCTCCCAGTTCCTTCCCAGTGCCCTCCTAGAGCCCTCCTGGGCCACCCACCCC
>NW_015091180.1:67509-76951 GCF_001431845.1 Calidris pugnax | reverse complement strand
CTCCCCGTCCCTTCCCAGTGCCCTCCCAGTGCCCTCCCAGTGCCCTCCAGTGCCCCCCAGTGCCTTCCCAGTGCCCTCCCAGTGCCTCCAAGTGCTCCCCTCCCCTTTCCAGTGCTCCCAGTGCCTCTCAGTGCCCTCCCAGTGCCCTCCCAGGGCCTCCCACTGCCCTCCCAGTGCCCCCCCAGTGCCTCCCAGTGCCCTCCCAGTGCCTTCCAGTGCCCCCCCAGCATCCTTCCAGTGCCCTCCAGTGCTGTCCCAGCGCTCTCCCAGTGCCCCCAGTGTCCTCCCAGTGCCCTCCCAGTGCCTCCCAGTGCCTCCAGAGCTTCCCAGTGCCTTCCACTGGCCTCCAGAACTTCCCAGTGCCTCTTGAGTAGGCCCAGTGCCTCCCAGTGCCTCCAGAGCTTCCCAGTGCCTTCCACTGGCCTCCAGAACTTCCCAGTGCCTCTTGAGTAGGCCCAGTGCCTCCCAGTGCCTCCAGAGCTTCCCAGTGCCTTCCACTGGCCTCCAGAACTTCCCAGTGCCTCTTGAGTAGGCCCAGTGCCTCCCAGTGCCTCCAGAGCTTCCCAGTGCCTTCCACTGGCCTCCAGAACTTCCCAGTGCCTCTTGAGTAGGCCCAGTGCCTCCCAGTGCCTCCAGAGCTTCCCAGTGCCTTCCACTGGCCTCCAGAACTTCCCAGTGCCTCTTGAGTAGGCCCAGTGCCTCCCAGTGCCTCCAGAGCTTCCCAGTGCCTTCCACTGGCCTCCAGAACTTCCCAGTGCCTCTTGAGTAGGCCCAGTGCCTCCCAGTGCCTCCAGAGCTTCCCAGTGCCTTCCACTGGCCTCCAGAACTTCCCAGTGCCTCTTGAGTAGGCCCAGTGCCTCCCAGTGCCTCCAGAGCTTCCCAGTGCCTTCCACTGGCCTCCAGAACTTCCCAGTGCCTCTTGAGTAGGCCCAGTGCCTCCCAGTGCCTCCAGAGCTTCCCAGTGCCTTCCACTGGCCTCCAGAACTTCCCAGTGCCTCTTGAGTAGGCCCAGTGCCTCCCAGTGCCTCCAGAGCTTCCCAGTGCCTTCCACTGGCCTCCAGAACTTCCCAGTGCCTCTTGAGTAGGCCCAGTGCCTCCCAGTGCCTCCAGAGCTTCCCAGTGCCTTCCACTGGCCTCCAGAACTTCCCAGTGCCTCTTGAGTAGGCCCAGTGCCTCCCAGTGCCTCCAGAGCTTCCCAGTGCCTTCCACTGGCCTCCAGAACTTCCCAGTGCCTCTTGAGTAGGCCCAGTGCCTCCCAGTGCCTCCAGAGCTTCCCAGTGCCTTCCACTGGCCTCCAGAACTTCCCAGTGCCTCTTGAGTAGGCCCAGTGCCTCCCAGTGCCTCCAGAGCTTCCCAGTGCCTTCCACTGGCCTCCAGAACTTCCCAGTGCCTCTTGAGTAGGCCCAGTGCCTCCCAGTGCCTCCAGAGCTTCCCAGTGCCTTCCACTGGCCTCCAGAACTTCCCAGTGCCTCTTGAGTAGGCCCAGTGCCTCCCAGTGCCTCCAGAGCTTCCCAGTGCCTTCCACTGGCCTCCAGAACTTCCCAGTGCCTCTTGAGTAGGCCCAGTGCCTCCCAGTGCCTCCAGAGCTTCCCAGTGCCTTCCACTGGCCTCCAGAACTTCCCAGTGCCTCTTGAGTAGGCCCAGTGCCTCCCAGTGCCTCCAGAGCTTCCCAGTGCCTTCCACTGGCCTCCAGAACTTCCCAGTGCCTCTTGAGTAGGCCCAGTGCCTCCCAGTGCCTCCAGAGCTTCCCAGTGCCTTCCACTGGCCTCCAGAACTTCCCAGTGCCTCTTGAGTAGGCCCAGTGCCTCCCAGTGCCTCCAGAGCTTCCCAGTGCCTTCCACTGGCCTCCAGAACTTCCCAGTGCCTCTTGAGTAGGCCCAGTGCCTCCCAGTGCCTCCAGAGCTTCCCAGTGCCTTCCACTGGCCTCCAGAACTTCCCAGTGCCTCTTGAGTAGGCCCAGTGCCTCCCAGTGCCTCCAGAGCTTCCCAGTGCCTTCCACTGGCCTCCAGAACTTCCCAGTGCCTCTTGAGTAGGCCCAGTGCCTCCCAGTGCCTCCAGAGCTTCCCAGTGCCTTCCACTGGCCTCCAGAACTTCCCAGTGCCTCTTGAGTAGGCCCAGTGCCTCCCAGTGCCTCCAGAGCTTCCCAGTGCCTTCCACTGGCCTCCAGAACTTCCCAGTGCCTCTTGAGTAGGCCCAGTGCCTCCCAGTGCCTCCAGAGCTTCCCAGTGCCTTCCACTGGCCTCCAGAACTTCCCAGTGCCTCTTGAGTAGGCCCAGTGCCTCCCAGTGCCTCCAGAGCTTCCCAGTGCCTTCCACTGGCCTCCAGAACTTCCCAGTGCCTCTTGAGTAGGCCCAGTGCCTCCCAGTGCCTCCAGAGCTTCCCAGTGCCTTCCACTGGCCTCCAGAACTTCCCAGTGCCTCTTGAGTAGGCCCAGTGCCTCCCAGTGCCTCCAGAGCTTCCCAGTGCCTTCCACTGGCCTCCAGAACTTCCCAGTGCCTCTTGAGTAGGCCCAGTGCCTCCCAGTGCCTCCAGAGCTTCCCAGTGCCTTCCACTGGCCTCCAGAACTTCCCAGTGCCTCTTGAGTAGGCCCAGTGCCTCCCAGTGCCTCCAGAGCTTCCCAGTGCCTTCCACTGGCCTCCAGAACTTCCCAGTGCCTCTTGAGTAGGCCCAGTGCCTCCCAGTGCCTTCCCAGTGCCTCCCGGGGCCTCCCAGTGCTCTCCAGTGCCTTCCCAGTGCCTCCCGGGGCCTCCCAGTGCTCTCCAGTGCCTTCCCAGTGCCTCCCGGGGCCTCCCAGTGCTCTCCAGTGCCTTCCCAGTGCCTCCCGGGGCCTCCCAGTGCTCTCCAGTGCCTTCCCAGTGCCTCCCGGGGCCTCCCAGTGCTCTCCAGTGCCTTCCCAGTGCCTCCCGGGGCCTCCCAGTGCTCTCCAGTGCCTTCCCAGTGCCTCCCGGGGCCTCCCAGTGCTCTCCAGTGCCTTCCCAGTGCCTCCCGGGGCCTCCCAGTGCTCTCCAGTGCCTTCCCAGTGCCTCCCGGGGCCTCCCAGTGCTCTCCAGTGCCTTCCCAGTGCCTCCCGGGGCCTCCCAGTGCTCTCCAGTGCCTTCCCAGTGCCTCCCGGGGCCTCCCAGTGCTCTCCAGTGCCTTCCCAGTGCCTCCCGGGGCCTCCCAGTGCTCTCCAGTGCCTTCCCAGTGCCTCCCGGGGCCTCCCAGTGCTCTCCAGTGCCTTCCCAGTGCCTCCCGGGGCCTCCCAGTGCTCTCCAGTGCCTTCCCAGTGCCTCCCGGGGCCTCCCAGTGCTCTCCAGTGCCTTCCCAGTGCCTCCCGGGGCCTCCCAGTGCTCTCCAGTGCCTTCCCAGTGCCTCCCGGGGCCTCCCAGTGCTCTCCAGTGCCTTCCCAGTGCCTCCCGGGGCCTCCCAGTGCTCTCCAGTGCCTTCCCAGTGCCTCCCGGGGCCTCCCAGTGCTCTCCAGTGCCTTCCCAGTGCCTCCCGGGGCCTCCCAGTGCTCTCCAGTGCCTTCCCAGTGCCTCCCGGGGCCTCCCAGTGCTCTCCAGTGCCTTCCCAGTGCCTCCCGGGGCCTCCCAGTGCTCTCCAGTGCCTTCCCAGTGCCTCCCGGGGCCTCCCAGTGCTCTCCAGTGCCTTCCCAGTGCCTCCCGGGGCCTCCCAGTGCTCTCCAGTGCCTTCCCAGTGCCTCCCGGGGCCTCCCAGTGCTCTCCAGTGCCTTCCCAGTGCCTCCCGGGGCCTCCCAGTGCTCTCCAGTGCCTTCCCAGTGCCTCCCGGGGCCTCCCAGTGCTCTCCAGTGCCTTCCCAGTGCCTCCCGGGGCCTCCCAGTGCTCTCCAGTGCCTTCCCAGTGCCTCCCGGGGCCTCCCAGTGCTCTCCAGTGCCTTCCCAGTGCCTCCCGGGGCCTCCCAGTGCTCTCCAGTGCCTTCCCAGTGCCTCCCGGGGCCTCCCAGTGCTCTCCAGTGCCTTCCCAGTGCCTCCCGGGGCCTCCCAGTGCTCTCCAGTGCCTTCCCAGTGCCTCCCGGGGCCTCCCAGTGCTCTCCAGTGCCTTCCCAGTGCCTCCCGGGGCCTCCCAGTGCTCTCCAGTGCCTTCCCAGTGCCTCCCGGGGCCTCCCAGTGCTCTCCAGTGCCTTCCCAGTGCCTCCCGGGGCCTCCCAGTGCTCTCCAGTGCCTTCCCAGTGCCTCCCGGGGCCTCCCAGTGCTCTCCAGTGCCTTCCCAGTGCCTCCCGGGGCCTCCCAGTGCTCTCCAGTGCCTTCCCAGTGCCTCCCGGGGCCTCCCAGTGCTCTCCAGTGCCTTCCCAGTGCCTCCCGGGGCCTCCCAGTGCTCTCCAGTGCCTTCCCAGTGCCTCCCGGGGCCTCCCAGTGCTCTCCAGTGCCTTCCCAGTGCCTCCCGGGGCCTCCCAGTGCTCTCCAGTGCCTTCCCAGTGCCTCCCGGGGCCTCCCAGTGCTCTCCAGTGCCTTCCCAGTGCCTCCCAGTACCCCCTGTCCATCCCAGTGCTTCCCAGTGTCCTTCCCAGTGCCTCCCAGTACCCCCTGTCCATCCCAGTGCTTCCCAGTGTCCTTCCCAGTGCTTCCCAGTGTCCTTCCCAGTGCCTCCCAGTCCGATCCCAGTGCCCCCCAGGGCCTCCCAGTGCCCTTCCTGTCCTTCCCAGTGCCTCCCAGTCCGATCCCAGTGCCCCCCTGGGCCTCCCAGTGCCCTTCCTGTCCTTCCCAGTGCCTCCCAGTCCGATCCCAGTGCCCCCCAGGACCTCCCAGTGCCCTTCCTGTCCTTCCCAGTGCCTCCCAGTCCGATCCCAGTGCCCCCCAGGACCTCCCAGTGCCCTTCCTGTCCTTCCCAGTGCCTCCCAGTCCGATCCCAGTGCCCCCCAGGGCCTCCCAGTGCCCTTCCTGTCCTTCCCAGTGCCTCCCAGTCCCATCCCAGTGCCCCACTGGCGCCCTCCCCCACAATCCCATAATGACGGGGCGGGGCCTGGCCACACCCACGTGGCCTTGGTGGCATCTTTGTGTCCCCAAACCCTCTTGAGGTGGCCTCAGTGACACCTTTGTGTCCCCAAAACACCCCTGGGGTGGCCTTGGTGGCACCTTAGTGTCCCCAAACCCCCTTGAGGTGGCCTCGGTGACCCCTCTGTGTCCCCAAAACACCCCTGGGGTGGCCTTGGTGGCACCTTAGTGTCCCCAAACCCCCTTGAGGTGGCCTCGGTGACCCCTCTGTGTCCCCAAAACACCCCTGGGGTGGCCTTGGTGGCACCTTAGTGTCCCCAAACCCCCTTGAGGTGGCCTCGGTGACCCCTCTGTGTCCCCAAAACACCCCTGGGGTGGCCTTGGTGGCACCTTAGTGTCCCCAAACCCCCTTGAGGTGGCCTCGGTGACCCCTCTGTGTCCCCAAAACACCCCTGGGGTGGCCTTGGTGGCACCTTAGTGTCCCCAAACCCCCTTGAGGTGGCCTCGGTGACCCCTCTGTGTCCCCAAAACACCCCTGGGGTGGCCTTGGTGGCACCTTAGTGTCCCCAAACCCCCTTGAGGTGGCCTCGGTGACCCCTCTGTGTCCCCAAAACACCCCTGGGGTGGCCTTGGTGGCACCTCTTGGTCCCCAAAACCTCCTTGAGGTGGCCTTGGGGACACCTTTGTGTCCCTAACCCCCTTGGGGTGGCCTTGGTGACACCTCTGTGTCCCCAAACCCCTCAGGGTGGCCTCGGTGACACCTCTGTGTCCCCAAAACACCCCTGGGGTGGCCTTGGTGACACCACTGTGTCCCCAAACCCCCTTGAGGTGGCCTTGGTGACACCTTAGTGTCACCAAACCCCCTTGAGGTGGCCTTGGTGGCACCTCTTGGTCCCCAAAACCCCCTTGAGGTGGCCTCGGTGACACCTCTGTGTCCCCAAAACACCCCTTGAGGTGGCCTTGGTGACACCTCTCTGTCCCCAAAACCCTCTTGAGGTGGCCTTGGTGACACCTCTGTGTCCCCAAAACCCTCTTGAGGTGACCTTGGTGGCACCTTAGTGTCCCCAACCCCCCTTGAGGTGGCCTCAGGGACACCTTTTTGTCCCCCAAAACCCCCTCGGGGTGGCCTTGGTGACACCTTTGTGTCCCCAAAACCTCCTTGAGGTGGCCTTGGTGTCACCAAAACCCTCTTGAGGTGGCCTCGGTGACACCTCTTTGTCCCCAACAACCCTTTGAGGTGGCCTTGGTGTCACCTTAGTGTCCCCAAAACACCCCTGGGGTGGCCTTGGTGGCACCTTAGTGTCCCCAACCCCCCTCGAGGTGGCCTTGGTGACACCTTTGTGTCCCCAAAGGCCATTGGGGTGGCCTTGGTGGCACCTCAGTGTCACCAACCCCCTTGAGGTGGCCTTGGTGACACCTCTCGGTCCCCAAAACCTCTTTGAGGTGGCCTTGGGGACACCTTTGTGTCCCCCAAAACCTCCTTGAGATGGCCCTGGTGACACCTTTGTGTCCCCAAAGGCCATTGGGGTGGCCTTGGTGGCACCTCTTGGTCCCCAAAACCCCCTTGAGGTGGCCTCGGTGACACCTCTGTGTCCCCAAAACACCCCTTGAGGTGGCCTTGGTGACACCTCTCTGTCCCCAAAACCCTCTTGAGGTGGCCTTGGTGACACCTCTGTGTCCCCAAAACCCTCTTGAGGTGACCTTGGTGGCACCTTAGTGTCCCCAACCCCCCTTGAGGTGGCCTCAGGGACACCTTTTTGTCCCCCAAAACCCCCTCGGGGTGGCCTTGGTGACACCTTTGTGTCCCCAAAACCTCCTTGAGGTGGCCTTGGTGTCACCAAAACCCTCTTGAGGTGGCCTCGGTGACACCTCTTTGTCCCCAACAACCCTTTGAGGTGGCCTTGGTGTCACCTTAGTGTCCCCAAAACACCCCTGGGGTGGCCTTGGTGGCATCTTTGTGTCCCCAACCCCCTTGAGGTGGCCTTGGTGGCATCTTTGTGTCCCCAACCCCCTTGAGGTGGCCTTGGTGGCATCTTTGTGTCCCCAACCCCCTTGAGGTGGCCTTGGTGGCATCTTTGTGTCCCCAACCCCCTTGAGGTGGCCTTGGTGGCACCTTAGTGTCCCCAACCCCCCTTGGGGTGGCCTTGGTGGCCCCTCTTGGTCCCCAAACCCCCTCGAGGTGGCCTCGGTGACACCTTTGTGTCCCCAAAACCTCTTTGCGGTGGCCTTGGGGACACCTCTGTTTCCCCAAAACCCCCCTGGGGTGGCCTTGGTGGCATCTTTGTGTCCCCAACCCCCTTGAGGTGGCCTTGGTGGCACCTCTCGGTCCCCAAACCCCCTTGAGGTGGCCTCAGTGACACCTCTTTGTCCCCAACACCCTTGGGGTGGCCTTGGTGGCACCTCTTGGTCCCCAAAACCTCCTTGAGATGGCCTTGGTGGCACCTCTTGGTCCCCAAAACCTCCTTGAGGTGGCCTTGGTGGCACCAAACCCCCTTGAGGTGGCCTCGGTGACACCGCTGTGTCCCCAAAACACCCCTGGGGTGGCCTTGGTGGCACCTTTGTGTCACCAACCCCCTTGAGGTGGCCTTGGTGACACCTCTCGGTCCCCAAAACCTCTTTGAGGTGGCCTTGGGGACACCTTTGTGTCCCCCAAAACCTCCTTGAGATGGCCCTGGTGACACCTCTCTGTCCCCAAATCCCCACGTGGGGACCTTGGTGGCCCCTTGGTTGCCACCAAGGTGGTGGCCACGTCCCCCACCCCCCCTCCACGTCCCCAACCTGTCCTCATTGTCACCTCCTTTGTCACCTCCTTTCCTGGGGCCCCGCCAGGTTCCTGCCAGGAACTGGAGTGACCAGTTTGGGCACCTGGAGGTGGCACTGGGGCAACTGGGTTCGTCTTGGGGACCCTGGGACGGGCTTGGGGACAAGGGACAGGGAGCTCAGGGAGAGGCCACCCATGGGGACAACTTCCTGTCCCCAACTCCAAGGTCAAGTGCTTGAGATGTCCTCGAGGTGTCCTCAAGGTGTCCCCGAGGTGTCCCCAAGATGTCCCCAGGCTGTCCCCAAAGTGTCCTCAAGGTGTCCCCAGGTCTCCTCGAGGTGTCCCCGTCCGTCCCCCTGAGACGTCCCTGAGGTGTCCTCAAGATGTCCCCAGGGTGTCCCCAAAGTGTTCCTGAGATGTCCCCAGGATGTCTTCAAGGTGTCCCCAGGTCTCCTCGAGGTGTCCCCGTCCGTCCCCCTGAGACGTCCCTGAGGTGTCCTCAAGATGTCCCCAGGGTGTCCCCAAAGTGTTCCTGAGATGTCCCCAGGATGTCTTCAAGGTGTCCCCAGGTCTCCTCGAGGTGTCCCCCTCCCTCCCCCCGAGATGTCCCCAAGGTGTCCCCAGGGTTTCTCCGAGGTGTCTCCAAGGTATCCCCGAGGTGTCCCCAGAGTGTCCCCAAGGTGTCCCCAAGGTGTCCTCGAGGTGTCCTCAAGATGTCCCCAAGGTGTCCTCAAGGTGTCCCCAAGGTGTCCCCAAGGTGTCCCCAAGGTGTCCTCAAGGTGTCCCCAAGATGTCCCCAGGGTGTCCCCGAGGTGTCCTCAAGTTGTCCTTGAGATGTCCTTGAGATGTCCTCGAGGTGTCCTCAAGGTGTCCCCAAGGTGTCCTCAAAGTGTCCTCGAGGTGTCCTCAAGATGTCCCCAGGGTGTCCCCGAGGTGTCCTCAAGTTGCCCTTGAGATGCCTTCGAGGTGTCCCCAGGGTCTCCCCAAGGTGTCCCCGAGGTGTCCCCAAGGTATCTTGGAGGTGCCCTCAAGGTGTCCCCAAGATGTCCCCAGGGTGTCCTCAAGATGTCCTCAAGATGTCCCCAGGGTGTCCCCGAGGTGTCCTCAAGTTGTCCTTGAGATGTTCTCGAGGTGTCCTCAAGGTATCCCCAAGGTGTCCCCAAGGTGTCCTCAAGTTGTCCTTGAGATGTCCTCAAGGTGTCCTCAAGGTGTCTTCGAGGTGTCCCCAAGGTGTCCCCAAGGTGTCCCCAAGGTGTCCTCAAAGTGTCCCCGAGGTGTCCTCAAGTTGTCCTTGAGATGTCTTCGAGGTGTCCCCAAGGTGTCCTCAAGGTGTCCTCAAGGTGTCCCCAAGATGTCCCCAGGGTGTCCTCAAGGTGTCTCCAGGGTGTCCCCAGGGTGTCCCCAAGGTATCTTGGAGGTGCCCTCAAGGTGTCCCCAAGGTGTCCCCAAGGTGTCCTCAAGTTGTCCTTGAGATGTCCTCAAGGTGTCCCCAGGGTGTCCCCAAGGTATCTTGGAAGTGCTCCTAATTAGCGCCGTGGGCGTTAACTCATTAATTAATTAATTGGCTAATTAATTAGGGCGGGGTCCTCACGGCTGTTGAAAACAAAGCTCCCGGGGCCCAGAAGGTGCCCAGGGATTGGGCCGAGGATTAATTATCACCATTAATTAGTCCTCGTTAATTAGTCTTATTCATTAGAATCTTTAATTAACCTTATTAATTAGGCTCATTAATTAAGCCTATTAATTAGGCG
>NW_015091180.1:53072-66206 GCF_001431845.1 Calidris pugnax | reverse complement strand
ATTTTGGGTCAATAGTCCCAGTTCTCCCAGTATCCCCAGTACGGGCACTGGGAGAAGCACCCAGACCCCCAGTAGCCCCTCTATTTCCCAGTTCCCCCCAGTTCCCCCCAGTTCCCCCCAGTTCCCCTCCCAAACAAATCACCTCTTCGTTTTCGCTCTTTTTTCCTTTATTTTTCCCCCCAAATTTCGCCCCCCGGGGCATTCTGGGAAGCCCCGCCCCCCCAAGGGGGTTGGTTTTTTGGGGGTCGCTGTGGGGCGGGATGTGGGGGTCACTGCCCCCCGACGTATCGGCGGATCCAGGGCGTGGCCCGACAGACGTTGGAGTAGACCCCGGGTTGTCCCCGGCGGCCGCAGACGGCCATGCCCCAGGAGACCACGCCCTGCAGCACCCCATCGCAGACCAGGGGGCCCCCCGAGTCACCCTGTGGGGAGAAGAAGACCATGGGTGGGGTGGGGGGTCACACGTGGGATGGGACCCCCCAACATCTCACGACCCAACTCCACCTCCGTGGGTCCAGGAGAAGGTCGGTGGTGGGGTCTGGCAGAAGGTCTTTGGTTGGAACCCAACCATCTCATGGACTCGTCAACATCCCAGGACCCATTTCCAGCCCCACAGCTCAAGGAGAAGGTCGGTGGTGGGACCCCAACCATCTCATGGACCCCCCAACATCTGGCGACCCAACCCCACCTCCGTGGGTCCAGGAGAAGGTCGGTGGTGGGGTCTGGCAGAAGGTCTTTGGTTGGAACCCGGGTTGTCCCCGGCGGCCGCCGACGGCCATGCCCCAGGAGACCACGCCCTGCAGCACCCCATCGCAGACCAACGGGCCCCCCGAGTCACCCTGTGGGGAGAAGAAGACCATGGGTGGGGTGGGGGGTCACACGTGGGATGGGACCCCCCAACATCTCACGACCCAACTCCACCTCCGTGGGTCCAGGAGAAGGTCGGTGGTGGGGTCCAGCAGAAGGTCTTTGGTTGGAACCCAACCATCTCATGGATTCGTCAACATCCCAGGACCCATCTCCAGCCCCACAGCTCAAGGAGAAGGTCCTTGGTGGGACCCCAACCATCTCATGGACCCATCAACATCCCAGGACCCATCTCCAGCCCCACAGCTCAAGGAGAAGGTCATTGGTGGGGTCCAGCAGAAGGTCTTTGGTTGGAACCATAACACCTCATGGACCCATCAACATCCCAGGACCCATCTCTGTGGGTCCAGCAGAAGGTCAGTGGTGGGACCCCAACCATCTCATGGATTCGTCAACATCCTGGGACCCACTTCCAGCCCCACAGCTCAAGGAGAAGGTCGGTGGTGGGACCCCAACCATCTCATGGACCCATCAACATCCCGGGACCCATCTCTGTGGGTCCAGCAGAAGGTCAGTGGTGGGACCCCAAAGACCTTATGGACCCATCAACATCCCAGGACCCATCTCTGTGGGTCCAGCAGAAGGTCGGTGGTGGGACCCCAAACATCTCATGGACCCGTCAACATCCCGGGACCCATCTCCAGCCCCACAGCTCACGTAGAAGGTCAGTGGTGGGGTCTGGCAGAAGGTCTTTGGTTGGAACCCAACCATCTCATGGATTCGTCAACATCCCATGACCCATTTCCAGCCCCACAGCTCAAGGAGAAGGTCGGTGGTGGGACCCCAAACATCTCATGGACCCCCCAACATCTCGCCGCCCAACCCCACCTCCGTGGGTCCAGGAGAAGGTCGGTGGTGGGGTCTGGCAGAAGGTCTTTGGTTGGAACCCAACCATCTCATGGATTCCTCAACATCCCATGACCCATCTCCAGCCCCACAGTTCAAGGAGAAGGTCGGTGGTGGGGTCAAGCAGAAGGTCATTGGTTGGAACCCAACCATCTCATGGACCCATCAACATCCCATGACTCATCTCCAGCCCCACAGCTCAAGGAGAAGGTCGGTGGTGGGACCCCAAACATCTCATGGGCCCATCAGCATCCCAAGACCCATCTCTGTGGGTCCAGCAGAAGGTCGGTGGTGGGAACCCAACCATCTCATGGACTCAACCACATCCTAGGACCCAGCCCTATAGGTCCAGCAGAAGGTCGGTGGTGGGACCCCAAACATCTCATGGGCCCATCAGCATCCCAAGACCCATCTCTGTGGGTCCAGCAGAAGGTCGGTGGTGGGACCCCAACCATCTCATGGACCCGTCAACATCCCATGACCCATCTCCAGCCCCACAGCTCACGTAGAAGGTTGGTGGTGGGAACCCAAACCTCGTATGGACCCCTCATCGTGCCATGAGCACCTGGGGGGTGGCTGAAAGGATGTCCCCACCCCACCCCACCCCACCCCTTACCTGGCAGGAGTCCACGCCCCCCTGGGGGACGCCGGCGCAGAACATGTTGGGGGTGAGGGCGTTGCCGTAGGCCCGGGCGCACTTGTCCCTCCCGAAGGTCTGGATGGCGGCGCACTGAAGGTTCTTGGGTAACTTTGCTGGAGAAGAAGGTGGGGACGGGAGAGAGAGAGAGACCATGAGAAGGGGCTGAGGCCCCAGGAGACCTCGTGACACCTCTGGTGGGGTTCCTCGGGAGGTGGACAAGGGAGATGTCTCCATTGGAGATGGGAGAACCCAACTGGAAGATGTTCTCCATGGGGAGCTGCTCGTTGGGCAGGGTCAGGGGGACCTCAAGGAAGCCCTGAGCCCAGCTGAGAAGGCCTCCTTGGTGACCCTCCATGGAGACCTCTTCCACCAAGGTCTCCGTCAGGAGCTGGTACCTCCAGGGGACTTGGTTGTCCCCCAACTGGAGATGCTCAAACCCACCCCTGAAGGGAGAACCCAACTGGAAGATGTTCTCCATGAGGATCTGCTCGTTGGGCAGGGTCAGGGTGACCTCAAGGAAGCCCTGACCCCAACTGAGAAGGCCACCAGGTCTCCTTGGTGACCTTCTCCCCTGCCCGCTTGCCTCCCTCCATCCCACCAAGGTCTCCATCAGGAGTTGGGTTTGAGCATCTCCAGTTGGGGGACAACCAACTGGAAGACGTTCTCCGTGGGGAGTTACTCGTTGGGCAGGGTCAGGGTGACCTCAAGGAAGCCCTGAGCCCAACTGAGAAGGCCACCAGGTCTCCTTGGTGACCCTCCATGGAGACCTCTTCCACCATCAGGAGCTGGTACCTCCAGGGGACTTGGTTGTCCCCCAACTGGAGATGCTCAAACCCAACCCCAAAAGGAGAACCCAACTGGAAGATGTTCTCCGTGAGGAGCTACTCGTTGGGCAGGGTCAGGGGGACCTCAAGGAAGCCCTGAGCCCAGCTGAGAAGGCCTCCTTGGTGACCCTCCATGGAGACCTCTTCCACCAAGGTCTCCATCAGGAGCTGGTACCTCCAGGGGACTTGGTTGTCCCCCAACTGGAGATGCTCAAACCCAACCCTGAAGAGAGAACCCAACTGGAAGACGTTCTCCATGAGGAGCTGCTCGTTGGGCAGGGTCAGGGTGACCTCAAGGAAGCCCTGAGCCCAGCTGAGAAGGCCACCAGGTCTCCTTGGTGACCCTCCATGGAGACCTCTTCCACCATCAGGAGCTGGTACCTCCAGGGGACTTGGTTGTCCCCCAACTGGAGATGCTCAAACCCACCCCTGAAGGGAGAACCCAACTGGAAGATGTTCTCCATGAGGATCTGCTCGTTGGGCAGGGTCAGGGTGACCTCAAGGAAGCCCTGAGCCCAGCTGAGAAGGCCACCAGGTCTCCTTGGTGACCCTCCATGGAGACCTCTTCCACCAAGGAGCTGGTACCTCCAGGGGACAAAGCCCTGGCTTCATTTTCCCAGCTGAGAAGGCCACCAGGTCTCCTTGGTGACCTTCTCCCCTGCCCGCTTGCCTCCCTCCATCCCACCGAGGTCTCCATCAGGAGCTGGTACCTCCAGGGGACTTGGTGGTGCCCCAACCGGAGACGCTGCACCTCATGCCGTCCATGGGACACCTGGTGGCCAATCTGATCTTCTTGATGTTGTTGTTGAACTGGACGGGCTTGTTCAACCTCAGGAGCATGAAGTCGTTGTCGTTCTTGCGGGGGTTGTAGGCCGGGTGGACCTGGATCCTGGAGATGGTCCTCACCTCCCCCGTCCCGTCCCGTAACGTGTCCGTCCCGATCAACACCCTGAGTTCCCTGTCCCGGGGGGGGGGGGAGGGAGGAGAAGGTCAAGAAACCAGCCTTGGTGCCTCTGGAGAAGACACCGGAGAAGCCCCGGCCTCAAGGGTTGTCCATCCAGGAGAAGATCAAGAGCTTCTCCGTCAAGGAGATGGGCAAGATCTGACCGTTGAAGCTTCTCCATTCTGGCAACCATCTGGGGGGCTCAGGAACCCATCTCAGGGGTCCAGGTACCCTGAGGACCATCATCTCGAGGGTTCAGGAACCTTGAGGAACATCTGGGGGGCTCAGGGACCCTGAGGACCATCATCTCAAGGGCTCAGGAACCTTGAGGACCATCTGGGGGGCTCAGGGACCCTGAGGACCATCATCTCAAGGGCTCAGGGACCCTGAGGACCATCTGGGGGGCTCACGGACCCTGAGGACCATCATCTCAAGGGTTCAGGTACCCTGAGGACCATCATCTGGGGGGCTCAGGGACCCTGAGAACCATCATCTCAAGGGCTCAGGAACCTTGAGGACCATCTGGGGGGCTCAGGGATCCTGAGGACCATCATCTTGGGGGCTCAGGAACCCTGAGGACCATCATCTCAAGGGTTCTGGGACCCTGAGGACCATCATCTTGAGGGCTCAGGGACCCTGAGGACCATCTGGGGGGCTCAGGGACCCTGAGGACCATCATCTCAAGGGTTCAGGGACCCTGAGGACCATCATCTCAAGGGTTCAGGGATCCTGAGGACCATCATCTCGAGGGTTTAGGGACCCTGAGGACCATCATCTTGAGGGCTCAGGAACCTTGAGGACCATCATCTCGAGGGTTTAGGGACCCTGAGGACCATCATCTTGAGGGCTCAGGAACCTTGAGGACCATCTGGGGGGCTCAGGGACCCTGAGGACCATCATCTCAAGGTTTCAGGGACCCTGGGGACCACCATCTTGGGGGCTCAGGACCCTGAGGACCATCATCTCAAGGGCTCAGGAATCTTGAGGACCATCTGGGGGGCTCAGGGACCCTGAGGACCATCATCTCGAGGGTTTAGGGACCCTGAGGACCATCTTCTTGAGGGCTCAGGAACCTTGAGGACCATCATCTCGAGGGTTTAGGGACCCTGAGGACCATCATCTTGAGGGCTCAGGAACCTTGAGGACCATCTGGGGGGCTCAGGGACCCTGAGGACCATCATCTCAAGGGTTCAGGGACCCTGAGGACCATCATCTCAAGGGTTCAGGGACCCTGAGGACCATCATCTCGAGGGTTCAGGGACCCTGAGGACCATCTTCTTGAGGGCTCAGGAACCTTGAGGACCATCTGGGGGGCTCAGGGACCCTGAGGACCATCATCTCAAGGGTTCAGGGACCCTGAGGACCATCTGGGGGGCTCAGGGACCCTGAGGACCATCATCTCGAGGGTTCAGGGACCCTGAGGACCATCATCTTGAGGGTTCAGGGACCCTGAGGACCATCATCTTGAGGGCTCAGGAACCTTGAGGACCATCTGGGGGGCTCAGGGACCCTGAGGACCATCATCTCAAGGGTTCAGGGACCCTGAGGACCATCTGGGGGGCTCAGGGACCCTGAGGACCATCATCTCGAGGGTTTAGGGACCCTGAGGACCATCTTGGGGGCTCAGGGACCCTGAGGACCATCATCTCGAGGGTTCAGGGACCCTGAGGACCACCATCTTGGGGGATCAGGGATGCTGGGGGACCGTCTCGGGAGCTCAGGGACCCTGAGGACCATCATCTTGGGGGCTCAGGGACCCTGAGGACCATCTGGGGTCTCAGGGAGCCTGAGGACCATCATCTCGAGGGCTCAGGAACCTTGAGGACCATCTGGGGGGCTCAGGGACCCTGGGGACCATCATCTTGGGGATTCAGGGACCCTGGGGACCATCATCTCAAGGGTTCAGGGACCCTGGGGTCCATCATCTTGAGGGTTCAGGGACCCTGAGGACCATCTGGGGGGCTCAGGGACCCTGAGGACCATCATCTCGGGGGCTCAGGGACCCTGAGGACCATCATCTCGAGGGTTCAGGAACCTTGAGGAACATCTGGGGGGCTCAGGGACCCTGAGGACCATCATCTCGGGGGCTCAGGGATGCTGGGGGACCATCTTGGGAGCTCAGGGACCCTGAGGACCATCATCTTGGGGGCTCAGGGACCCTGAGGACCATCTGGGGTCTCAGGGAGCCTGAGGACCATCATCTCGAGGGCTCAGGAACCTTGAGGACCATCTGGGGGGCTCAGGGACCCTGGGGACCATCATCTTGGGGATTCAGGGACCCTGGGGACCATCATCTCAAGGGTTCAGGGACCCTGGGGTCCATCATCTTGAGGGTTCAGGGACCCTGAGGACCATCTGGGGGGCTCAGGGACCCTGAGGACCATCATCTCGAGGGTTCAGGGACCCTGAGGACCATCATCTTGAGGGTTCAGGGACCCTGAGGACCATCATCTTGAGGGTTCAGGGACCCTGAGGACCATCAGGGGGGCTCAGGGACCCTGAGGACCATCATCTCGGGGGCTCAGGGATGCTGGGGGACCATCTTGGGAGCTCAGGGACCCTGAGGACCATCATCTTGGGGGCTCAGGGACCCTGAGGACCATCTGGGGTCTCAGGGAGCCTGAGGACCATCATCTCGAGGGCTCAGGAACCTTGAGGACCATCTGGGGGGCTCAGGGACCCTGGGGACCATCATCTTGGGGATTCAGGGACCCTGGGGACCATCATCTCAAGGGTTCAGGGACCCTGGGGTCCATCATCTTGAGGGTTCAGGGACCCTGAGGACCATCTGGGGGGCTCAGGGACCCTGAGGACCATCATCTCGAGGGTTCAGGGACCCTGAGGACCATCATCTTGAGGGTTCAGGGACCCTGAGGACCATCAGGGGGGCTCAGGGACCCTGAGGACCATCATCTCGGGGGCTCAGGGATGCTGGGGGACCATCTTGGGAGCTCAGGGACCCTGAGGACCATCATCTTGGGGGCTCAGGGACCCTGAGGACCATCTGGGGGGCTTAGGGACCCTGAGGACCATCATCTCAAGGGTTCAGGGACCCTGAGGACCATCATCTCAAGGGCTCAGGAACCTTGAGGACCATCTGGGGGGCTCAGGGACCCTGGGGACCATCATCTCGAGGGTTCAGGGACCCTGAGGACCATCTTGGGGGCTCAGGGACCCTGGGGACCATCATCTCGGGGGTGACTGGACCTCAAAGTGGGGCAGGTTGGCTCTCTGAGGAGGTTATCACCCTGCAAAGGACATGCCAGCCCCACCACTGTCCTCCACGTGGTACCACCACCATCTGGAGGTGCCCAAGGCTGGGACATCAACATCTGGAGCTACTGGTTGTGGGACACCAGGCTCTGGAGGTGCCATCTGGGGTACAAACAGCTGGAACCACCACCATCTGGAGGTGCCCACCTCTACCAGTCTCTGGAGGGACCAGACTCAACCTCTGGAGACCAACATCTGGAGACGTTCGCATCTGGAGGCAACAAGCTCTGGAGACCCCCCAACACCTGAGGCATCTCTCGAGGGACCCCACCATTTGGAGGCCTCACTCACTGGAAGCCCCAACCAACATCTGGGCCCACCTGGAGGTCCCCAAGATCTGGAGGTCCCCAAGATCTGGAGGTCCCCAACACCTGGAGGTCCCCAAGATCTGGAGGTCCCCAACACCTGGAGGTCCCCAACACCCGGAGGTCCTCAACACCTGGAGGTCTCCAACACCTGGAGGTCCCCAAGATCTGGAGGTCCCCAAGATCTGGAGGTCCCCAACACCTGGAGGTCTCCAACACCTGGAGGTCCCCAAGATCTGGAGGTCCCCAAGATCTGGAGGTCCCCAAGACCCGGAGGTCTCCAACACCTGGAGGTCCCCAACACCCGGAGGTCCTCAACACCCGGAGGTCCCCAAGATCTGGAGGTCTCCAACACCTGCAGGTCCTCAACACCTGGAGATCTCCAAGATCTGGAGATCTCCAACACCTGGAGGACCCACCTCCCACCCTTGGTCGTTGAGAGGATGCTGGGAAAGGACACATTGGCCCAGAGGAAGCCACGGGGCACGTGACCACGCACCCGCCTTACCTGATTGGCTGCCGGCAGTGGGCGGCCGTCAACACCCATTGGGCGTCTATCAAGCTCCCCCCACAGAGGATCTGCCCCCTCTTGGTGAGGGCCACCTGGAAGGGCCGTTGGGTGATGGAGCAAGGTCTCCCACCGATGATCCGGGACTCGTCCTCCTCCGGCACTGGAAAGACAGAGCACCACCAGAGGTCACGTGACCTCAGCCGCCCATCATGGCTGCCGGAGAAAACTTTGGGTTTTGGGGTGAAAACGCGGTGATTTTGGGGACGGAGTCGAAGGGTTTTGGGGTGAAAACGCGGTGATTTTGGGGACTGAGTAGAAATCCAACCGTTGGGAACCAAAGTTGACCCAAAGTTGACTCGGTTTCCTCCTGGAGCCCTTTGATGGAGCCCGAATCCAACCGTTGGGAACCAAAGTTGACCCAGGCCTTGACTCGGTTTCCTCCTGATGGAGCCCAAGGTCCATCTTGGGCCGAGGAATGAGGTGGGAGACCCCGCCCCCGCCCCGTCATGGCCGAGGTTGCCCAATGAGGTGTCTCGGAGGTCACCGGGTGGATCAGAAAGTCACGGGGAGCGTCAGGAAGTCACCGAGGGCCACTTATCTCCGTGGGGTTTGGCCACCAGCCTTTGGGAGGGGCATCCGTTCCAACCGGAAGGTCCCGACCCCGCCCCAGATGGGCCTCCCAAGAAGAGCTGATGGCTTCATCCCGGGGTTGGCGGAGAAGCTTGTAGGACCTGCTGGAGGAGGCCTCCCATCATCCCCCGCCCCCGGTGGGACCAGGGTGGGTCCACGCCAGGAGGAGGAGAAGGCCCTTTGGCGCCAGGAGAAACCATGGGAGGAGTTGGCTGGAGAACCCGAGGTCTTCTGGAGCTTTGGGGCTGAGATGTCTCCGTCCCGTCGGGTTGGTTGAGAAGAAAGAAGGGAGGGGTCCCCCCCTTCCACCCCAAACTTGGTTGGAGAGGGTCTTCCTCTGGTCAGATGGTCTTCACCGCTTGAAGGCCTCGCTTCTGACATGGACCTCCTGAGCTTCCAGGGCTCTGGAGGCATCTCCTTGGGCTTTAGGTGGCCTCAGAAACATCTCCTTGGGGTTTAGGTGGCCGCAGAAGGATCTCCCTGCCATTGAAGTGACTCCAAAAGCATCTCCCTGGGCTCTAGGTGGCTCCAGAAGCATCTCCCTGGGCTTTTGGTGGCCACAGAGGCATCTCCCTGCCCTTTAGGTGGCTCCAGAAGCATCTCCCTGGGCTCTAGGTGGCCTCGAAAATATCTCCTTGGGCCTTAGGTGGCTCCAGAAACATCTCCCTGGGCTTTTGGTGGCCTCAAAAATATCTCCTTGGGCCTTAGGTGGCTCCAGAAGTGTCTCCCTGGGCTTTTGGTGGCCACAGAGGCATCTCCCTGCCCTTTAAGTGGCCACAAAAACATCTCCCTGGGCTTTAGGTGGCTCCAAAAGCATCTCCCCGGGCTTCAGGTGGCCGCAGAAGCATCTCCCTGCCATTGAAGTGACTCCAAAAGCATCTCCCTGGGCTCTAGGTGGCTCCAGAAGCATCTCCCTGGGCTTTTGGTGGCCACAGAGGCATCTCCCTGGGTTTTAGGTGGCCATAGAGGCATCTCCCTGCCCTTTAGGTGGCTCCAAAAGCACCTCCCTGGGCTCTGGGTGGCCACAGAAGTATCTCCCTGGGCTTCAGGTGGCCACAGATGGGCGTCCGCCGGAGTTGGCCAACTTTGATGGTCCTTGGAGAGAGGAGAAGACCATTCTGAGAGGTGAGCCCACCCCATCCAACATCCAGCGTCCACAAGGCGAGGTGCCCTCGGCCGGATATTGAGGAAGAAGAAGGTTTGGAGGGCGACCACGCAAAGCTCCGCTTGGGTGGCCACACGACAGGAGGCCAAAGCCTCGCGACGTGCTCCTGGGGTCCCTCCTGCCCTTAGGTCTTCTCCGAGGTCTTCTCCAAGGTCTTCTCATGGGTCTTCTCCTGCCGTGGTTTGGGGAGAAGCGGCCGATTCCCAACGTTGTCCAACCCTTGGAGAAGAGCCGGAGGGATGAGGTGGCTCCTCGGTCCGTGTCCATCCGGGTTGGTTGACGCTGCCGCCGCCGCCAGTTGGGACATTGGAATGTACTGGTGGGACTGGTTTGTGCTGGTGGGTGGCGATGGGAGAGGCCCCGCCCCCGAAATCCTCCCCGGTGCCAAAACTGGAGGGTGGGACCCATCCCATAAAACCTTCCTGGTGGAATCATCTCTTGGGCATCTCCAGGACCTTCCTTGGACCTTTAAAGACCAATCCAGTGGGGCCAGATCCCCCCGTCCCACGTCCCAAAAAGCTCCTTGAAGGCATCTCAGCAGCTTCGCCCCCCCCCCATGAGCTCCCCGGGGTGGGGGGTGGTGTCCGTCGGCGAAGGGTGGAGACCTCGGTGATGGGAGATGGTGGGTCCTCGTCCCGTGGTGGCGGGGTGGGGGGTGGTGTCCGTCGGCGAAGGGTGGAGACCTCGGCGATGGGAGATGGTGGGTCCTCGTCCCGTGGTGGGGTCCATCCCACCCCGTGGATCTCCAAAGGTTGATGGGAAGGGAGAAAGGTCCAACCACGGTGACGGGTTGGGGGGTCTCCATCACACGCCATGGGGCCAGATTCCCCCGTCCCACGTCCCAAAAAGCTCCTTGAAGGCATCTCAGCAGCTTCACCCCCCCCCATGAGCTCCCCGGGGTGGGGGGTGGTGTCCGTCGGCGAAGGGTGGAGACCTCGGTGATGGGAGATGGTGGGTCCTCGTCCCGTGGTGGGGTCCATCCCACCCCTGGATCTCCAAAGGTTGATGGGAACGGAGAAAGGTCCAACCACGGTGATGGGTTGGGGGGTCTCCATCCCACGTGATCAACCTGCCCCCACCCCGAAAAAAACCCCTTCGTGGGTGGTCACGGGGGCAAATTGTCCACTCCTTGCGTCCCACCTGGTTCTTCCTCCTCAGGATCTCCCCGAGGACCCAGATTTGGGTGGAAAAGGGTCGAGGTGGGGTCGGACACGAGGTCTTCGTAATCCAAGAGTTGGGAATCCCAGGAATCCTCTTCCCACCTTCCCCCAAGAACCACCTCTTGGGGGGTCTCCTCCTCAAGGAGGTTCCTCAAGGAACCTCCTCCCTTCCTTGAGGTTCTCCTTCAGCCCGGCGTCGTTTTGGAGGCCAGAAGAAAGGAAAAAGGGAGACGTTCCTGGTGGAATTAGGTCTTTTTTTGGTCTTTTCCTCGCTCCGGGTGGTTCTTTTTGGCCTCTTTTTTTCTCGTGGTGGGGACAGAAGTCCCCGGAGGAAGGTCCCAGGGAGGGCCAGGAGTTGTCCCGGGGAGGTTGGTGCCTCCTCCGGGAGGTGGGAATGTCCCTGATTGATTTATCTCCTCTTGAAACCAAAACAGGTTTCGAAACGGGCAGGGCCTCGGCCCAACCTTCCCCCCCGGCAAGATTCCTACGAGCCAGGAGAAGGCATCTCCTCATCCCATCCCATCTCCCCATCCCCATCCCACCACATCCCCATCCCATCTCCATCTCCATTCCATCCCCATCCCATCCTGACCCCAGCTCATCCTCATCCTCATCCCATCCCACCTCCTACCACTTCATCCCATCCCATCCCACCTCCTCCTACCTCTTCCCATCCCATCTTCTCCCATCCTGATCCCATCCCACCTTCTACCTCATCCCATCCCATCCCACCTCCTACCACCTCATCCCATCCCATCCCATCCCACCTCCTACCACTTCATCCCATCCCATCCCACCTCCTCCTACCTCTTCCCATCCCATCTTCTCCCATCCTGATCCCATCCCACCTTCTACCTCATCCCATCCCATCCCACCTCCTACCACCTCATCCCATCCCATCCCACCTCATCCCATCTCCATCCCACCTCCTACCACCTCATCCCATCCCATCCCACCTCATCCCATCCCATCCCACCTCATCCCACCTCATCCCATCCCATCCCACCATTCCATCCCACCTCCTACCACTTCATCCCATCCCATCCCACCTCCTCCTACCTCTTCCCATCCCATCTTCTCCCATCCTGATCCCACCCCATCCCATCCCATCCCACCTCTTCCCATTCCACCTTCTCCTCTGTCTCCACCCCACCCCACCCCATCGGACACCTCCCCCAAGAAGGTGCCCCCCCCCGTGGTGTCTCCATCCACCCCATCCGTGGCCACCGCTTGGACTTACGCTGGTCGCCATCGTTGCCCTCGTTCTGAGCTCGCGTGGCCGGGGGGGTGGCCAGTAACAGCCCGGCCGTGAGGAGGAAGATGGGGGTGAAGCTGAAGGCCCCGTCTCGAGCCATTCCTGGGGGTGGAGAAACCAAAGGGGATCAGCCCCCTGGGGGGGCGGGGTTCTGGAGAAGGTCCTCGATGGTGTCCTCCTGCCTCCCGCGTGGGGTGGAGGTGACGTGACCCAGATGCTGGTGGGGTCTTGGGGTCTTGGACCCTCTTCTTCATCAACCCATGGACCCTCAACCATCTCTTGGTTGAGTTGGAGCTCAGGAAGGTCCCATCAACCCATGGACCCTCAACCATCTCGTGGTTGAGTTGGAGCTCAGGAAGGTCCCATCAACCCATGGACCCTCAACCATCTCTTGGTTGAGTTGGAGCTCAGGAAGGTCCCATCAACCCATGGACCCTCAACCATCTCTTGGTTGAGTTGGAGCTCAGGAAGGTCCCGCCTCCCTCCCTCCCCATCCCCATCCCCATGGAACTAGGAGATCCCGGCCCAACTGGGATCTGGAAGGTGTTCCCATCAAACCAGAGCCACCACGTGGGGTGGGACGGGGATGGGATGGGGTGGGGTGGGATTGGGATGAGGTGGGATGAGATGGGATGAGATGGGATGGAATGGGATTGGGACAGGGTGGCACCAGGACAAGGTGTCACTGGGGTGGGATGGCACCACCATGGTGGCA
>NW_015091180.1:49533-51787 GCF_001431845.1 Calidris pugnax | reverse complement strand
CTGGGGCCCCCCCCCCCCCCCCCCCTTCACCCCACAAGTCGTGTCCTCCAAAGGAGAGGTCCAAGGAAGGGGGTGGGATGGGGTGGGGGAGGTCCCACCCACCCCCATCTCCCAGGGCAGGATGGGGGATGGTGGTGGGGTGTCCACCCCGCTCCATGGAGGGTTGTGAAATGGAGGGGTGGTGCCTCCTGCCCGGCCTGTCCGTCCGTCTGTCCGTCTGTCCATCTGCTGGTCCATCTCTCCATCCATCTGTCCATCTGCTGGTCCACCTGTCCACTCCTCTGTCCGTCTGTCCACCTCTCCATCCATCTGTCCATCTGCTGGTCCACCTGTCCACTCCTCTGTCCATCTGTCCACCTCTCCATCCATCCCTCTCTCCATCCGTCCGTCTGTCCATCCATCTGCTGGTCCACCTCTCCACTCTTCTGTCCGTCTGTCCACCTCTCCATCCATCTGTCCTTCTGCTGGTCCACCTGTCCGTCCCTCATCCGTCCATCTGTCCATCTGCTGGTCCACCTCTCCATCCATCTGTCCATCTGCTGGTCCACCTCTCCACTCCTCCATCCGTCTGTCCACCTCTCCATCCATCTGTCCATCCTTCCGTCCATCTGTCCATCCATCTGCTGGTCCACCTGTCCACTCTTCTGTCCGTCTGTCCACCTCTCCATCCATCCATCTGTCCATCTCCTGGTCCGGCTCTCCACTCCTCTGTCCATCTGTCCACCTCTCCATCCATCTGTCCATCTGTCCGTCCCTCTCTCCATCCCTCCATCCATCCACGTGTCCATCTGTCCATCCCTCCGTCCATCTGTCCATCCCTCCATCCCTCTGTCCATCCCTCCAACCATCCATGTGTCCATCTGTCCATCTGTCCATCCCTCCGTCCATCCCTCCATCCACCCATGTGTCCATCTGTCCATCCCTCCGTCCATGTGTCCGTCCCTCCATCCCTCTGTCCATCCCTCCAACCATCCATCTGTCCATCTGTCCATCCCTCCGGCCATCTCTCCGTCTGGTGCCTCCTGCCCGGCCTGTCCGTCCATCTGTCCATCTGTCCATCTGCTGGTCCATCTCTCCATCCATCTGTCCATCTGCTGGTCCACCTCTCCACTCCTCCATCTGTCTGTCCACCTCTCCATCCATCTGTCCATCTGCTGGTCCACCTCCGTCTGTCCACCTCTCCATCCATCCCTCTCTCCATCCATCTGTCTGTCCATCTGCTGGTCCACCTCCGTCTGTCCACCTCTCCATCCATCCCTCTCTCCATCCGTCCGTCTGTCCATCCATCTGCTGGTCCACCTGTCCACTCTTCTGTCCGTCTGTCCACCTCTCCATCCATCCATCTGTCCATCTCCTGGTCCGGCTCTCCACTCCTCTGTCCATCTGTCCACCTCTCCATCCATCTGTCCATCTGTCCGTCCCTCTCTCCATCCCTCCATCCATCCACGTGTCCATCTGTCCATCCCTCCGTCCATCTGTCCATCCCTCCATCCCTCTGTCCATCCCTCCAACCATCCATGTGTCCATCTGTCCATCTGTCCATCCCTCCGTCCATCCCTCCATCCACCCATGTGTCCATCTGTCCATCCCTCCGTCCATGTGTCCGTCCCTCCATCCCTCTGTCCATCCCTCCAACCATCCATCTGTCCATCTGTCCATCCCTCCGGCCATCTCTCCGTCCCTCCAACCATCCATGTGTCCATCTGTCCATCCCTCTGTCCATCCCTCCAACCATCCACGTGTCCATCCCTCCATCCCTCTGTCCATCCCTCTGACCACCCATGTGTCCATCTGTCCTTCCCTCCATCCATCTGTCCATCCTTCCGTCCATCTGTCCATCTTTCCATCCCTCTGTCCATCCCTCTGACCACCCATGTGTCCATCTGTCCTTCCCTCCATCCATCTGTCCATCCTTCCGTCCATCTGTCCATCTTTCCATCCCTCTGTCCATCCCTCTGACCACCCAAGTGTCCATCTGTCCATCCCTCCATCCCTCTGACCACCCATGTGTCCATCTGTCCATCCCTCTGTCCATCCCTCCATCCACCTCCTCCGTCCGTCCGTCCCTCCCTCCATCTCCATCCACCCCCCCACCAACACCCCAGAAGCCGGGGTAGATCACGCTACACGCACACGCGTGTGCCCACACACTCCCCCTCCCCCCGACACGCGTGTGCGATGACACGCCTTGGCTCCCACCCCAGATGCCACCTCCAAGGAAGGACCTTGGTGGCTCCGGGGCTTGATGGGTGGG
>NW_015091180.1:30149-30893 GCF_001431845.1 Calidris pugnax | reverse complement strand
AGTCGTGTCCTCCAAAGGAGAGGTCCAAGGAAGGGGGTGGGATGGGGTGGGGGAGGTCCCACCCACCCCCATCTCCCAGGGCAGGATGGGGGATGGTGGTGGGGTGTCCACCCCGCTCCATGGAGGGTTGTGAAATGGAGGGGTGGTGCCTCCTGCCCGGCCTGTCCGTCCGTCTGTCCGTCTGTCCATCTGCTGGTCCATCTCTCCATCCATCTGTCCATCTGCTGGTCCACCTGTCCACTCCTCTGTCCGTCTGTCCACCTCTCCATCCATCTGTCCATCTGCTGGTCCACCTGTCCACTCCTCTGTCCATCTGTCCACCTCTCCATCCATCCCTCTCTCCATCCGTCCGTCTGTCCATCCATCTGCTGGTCCACCTCTCCACTCTTCTGTCCGTCTGTCCACCTCTCCATCCATCTGTCCTTCTGCTGGTCCACCTGTCCGTCCCTCATCCGTCCATCTGTCCATCTGCTGGTCCACCTCTCCATCCATCTGTCCATCTGCTGGTCCACCTCTCCACTCCTCCATCCGTCTGTCCACCTCTCCATCCATCTGTCCATCCTTCCGTCCATCTGTCCATCCATCTGCTGGTCCACCTGTCCACTCTTCTGTCCGTCTGTCCACCTCTCCATCCATCCATCTGTCCATCTCCTGGTCCGGCTCTCCACTCCTCTGTCCATCTGTCCACCTCTCCATCCATCTGTCCATCTGTCCGTCCCTCTCTCCATCCCTCCGACCATCCAC
>NW_015091180.1:29123-30139 GCF_001431845.1 Calidris pugnax | reverse complement strand
CTCCTCCATCCGTCTGTCCACCTCTCCATCCATCTGTCCATCCTTCCGTCCATCTGTCCATCCATCTGCTGGTCCACCTGTCCACTCTTCTGTCCGTCTGTCCACCTCTCCATCCATCCATCTGTCCATCTCCTGGTCCGGCTCTCCACTCCTCTGTCCATCTGTCCACCTCTCCATCCATCTGTCCATCTGTCCGTCCCTCTCTCCATCCCTCCATCCATCCACGTGTCCATCTGTCCATCCCTCCGTCCATCTGTCCATCCCTCCATCCCTCTGACCACCCATGTGTCCATCTGTCCTTCCCTCCATCCATCTGTCCATCCTTCCGTCCATCTGTCCATCTTTCCATCCCTCTGTCCATCCCTCTGACCACCCAAGTGTCCATCTGTCCATCCCTCCATCCCTCTGACCACCCATGTGTCCATCTGTCCTTCCCTCCATCCATCTGTCCATCCTTCCGTCCATCTGTCCATCTTTCCATCCCTCTGTCCATCCCTCTGACCACCCAAGTGTCCATCTGTCCATCCCTCCATCCCTCTGACCACCCATGTGTCCATCTGTCCTTCCCTCCATCCATCTGTCCATCCTTCCGTCCATCTGTCCATCTTTCCATCCCTCTGTCCATCCCTCTGACCACCCAAGTGTCCATCTGTCCATCCCTCCATCCCTCTGTCCATCCCTCCAACCATCCACGTGTCCATCTGTCCATCCCTCCATCCCTCTGACCACCCATGTGTCCATCTGTCCATCCCTCTGTCCATCCCTCCATCCACCTCCTCCGTCCGTCCGTCCCTCCCTCCATCTCCATCCACCCCCCCACCAACACCCCAGAAGCCGGGGTAGATCACGCTACACGCACACGCGTGTGCCCACACACTCCCCCTCCCCCCGACACGCGTGTGCGATGACACGCCTTGGCTCCCACCCCAGATGCCACCTCCAAGGAAGGACCTTGGTGGCTCCGGGGCTTGATGGGTGGGTGGGACAGACACACACCAAGCTCCTGGAGGTCCCCC
>NW_015091180.1:27151-28906 GCF_001431845.1 Calidris pugnax | reverse complement strand
CCCCACGTTGGGGGGTGTCACCTCCCCTTCTTTGCTCTCCCCCAACCCCAACGGTGTGGGGTTGGAGGGTCTCCAAGGTGGTCTCCAAGGACCTTCTCCTGGTGCCACTTGTCCTCTCCCCGCCCCCCAAGTTGGACACTGTCCCCAACCCCACGTTGGGGGGTGTCACCTCCCCTTCTTCGCTCCCCTCCCCCAACCCACAGTGCATGGGGAGGGGTTTAGAGGGTCTCCAAAGTGAGAGATGACCACCCCACGCCCACAGAAGGTGACCCAGGGGCCATCAATGTCACCCACCGTCCCCAGGGCCACCTTGAGGGGGTGAGGGGGGGGTGGTGGTGGCAGCAACTGGGGACCCCCCCCCAGTGTGTCCCCCAGCCCTTCCTGGGGTGGGTTTCGTGAGGGCGCCGGTGGCCAATGGTGGGTGGCCCAGCTGAGCTCAACGATGGCCACCGGCATCTCCTTCCAGGAGGTTCAAGGTGTCTCCTCCACCGATGGTTCTCCTCCCCCTGGATGTCTCCTCCGGCACGTCCCACGGCGAGAAGGTCCCAGAAGGATTTGGGGCACCCACGGGTCCTCCAAAACCACCCCGGGTTTGGCCATCCTGGAGGTTGGTGGGACCCGGGGCAGGAGCTCCAGGGTTGGTGTGAAGGAACCACCACTTTTGCTTCTTCAAGGGCCCCTTGGGCAGGGCCGGGAAAGGAAGGAGAGAAGGTTGGGAGCAAATGAAGGCAATTAACAACCTGACGAGCAATTAAGGGCGGAGAAGCCCAGGAGCTGGGGTGGGGATGAATCATGGATTGGAGCTGCTGATCTCGCTCTCTGCTGGTGGCAGGAGGAAGCCCCGGGGTTGGCTTTGGTCCGAAAGGTGGAGGTGAACCTCCTGGAAGGGCAACCGTCCCAGCAGCCCCGTGGAGATCTGGTCCACGGAGATCCTCACCCAAGAGGCTGTGGCTTTGGGGAGCTCATCTGTGGAGGTCTGACCCATGGAGATCCCCCCTGACCCATGGAGATCCCTCCTGACCCATGGAGATCTCCCTGACCCATGGAGATCCTCCTGACCCATGGAGACCTCACCTACCAGGATGGCATCCCCATGGAGATCCCCTTCCATGGAGATCCAGTCGGTGGAGATCCTCACCCAAGAGGTTGTGGCTTTGGGGAGCTCATCTGTGGAGGCCTGACCCATGGAGATCCCCCCTGACCCATGGAGATCCCCCCTGACCCATGGAGATCTCCCTGACCCATGGAGATCCTCCTGACCCATGGAGACCTCACCTACCAGGATGGCATCCCCATGGAGATCCCCTTCCATGGAGATCCAGTCGGTGGAGATCCTCACCCAAGAGGTTGTGGCTGATCTCACCTGCCAGGATGGCATCATCTTCCATGGAGGTCCTCCTGGAGGTCATGGAGACCTCCAGGTTAATCCATGGTGGTCTCCTCCCATGGAGATCCGGCGCACGACAATCCCATCGTGGGGGTCCCAGAGACCCATCGGGGGAGGGGGTGGACTTGGGGGGCAGATGAGGGGCCGTGGGGCAGACGAGGGGGCAGGAGGTGACACGGAGAAGGTTGAGGGGACATGGTGGGACGCGAGGGGACATCTGAGGACACAGGGGACCACGAGGGGACATGGGGAGGGACGTGGGGGTCCCAGAGACCCATGGCGGGGGAGGGGGTGGACTTGGGGGGCGGATGAGGGGATGTGGGGCAGACGAGGGGGCAGGAGGTGACACGGAGAAGGTTGAGGGGACA
>NW_015091180.1:20049-21596 GCF_001431845.1 Calidris pugnax | reverse complement strand
GTGGGGGGGGTGGGATGGCCCAAACCATCCAACCAGGGCCCAGCTTGGACCTCTCGCCTTCTTCTCCCTGGAGATCAACCCTCCTCTTCCTCCTGGTGGCCCCCGAGGAGGATCTCCAAGGTTTGCCCCATGGTGGGGTCACCAGGTCTACCCCATAGTGGTCTACCCCAAGGTGGGGCCAACAGGTCTACCTGCAGTGGGGCCAACACGTCTACCCCATAGTGGTCTACCCCTTAGTGGTCTACCCCAAGGTGGGGCCAACAGGTCTACCTGCAGTGGGGCCAACAGGTCTACCCCATAGTGGTCTACCCCACAGCAGGGTCACCAGGTCTACCTGCAGGGGGCCCAACAGGTCTACCCCATAGTGGTCTACCCCAAGGTGGGGCCACCAGGTCTACCTGCAACACGTCTACCCCATAGTGATCTACCCCTTAGTGGGTCTACCCCAAAGTGGGGCCAAAAGGTCTGCCCCACGGCAGGGTCACCAGGTCTGCCCCATGGTGGGGCCACCAGGTCTACCTGCAGTGGGGCCAACACGTCTACCTCATAGTGACCTACCCCACAGCAGGGTCACCAGGTCTGCCCCATGGTGGGGTCACCAGGTCTACCCAATAGTGGTCTACCCCAAGCTGGGGCCACCAGGTCTACCTGCAGTGGGGCCAACAGGTCTACCCCATAGTGCTCTACCCCTTAGTGGTCTACCCCAAAGTGGGGCCAAAAGGTCTGCCCCACGGCGGGGTCACCAGGTCTACCCCATAGTGGTCTACCCCATGGTGGGGCCACCAGGTCTACCTGCAGTGGGGCCAACAGGTCTACCTGCAGTGGGGCCAACACGTCTACCCCATAGTGATCTACCCCTTAGTGGTCTACCCCAAAGTGGGGCCAAAAGGTCTGCCCCACAGCAGAGTCACCAGGTCTACCTGGGGCAACAGGTCTACCCTGCAGTGGGGCCAACACGTCTACCCCATAGTGATCTACCCCACATCAGGGTCACCAGGTCTGCCCCATGGTGAGGTCACCAGGTCTACCCCATAGTGGTCTACCCCAAGGTGGGGCCACCAGGTCTACCTGCAGTGGGGCCAACAGGTCTACCCCATAGTGATCTACCCCACTTCAGGGTCACCAGGTCTGCCCCACCAAGACCAAGGGGGCTGGGGGGAGGAGGAGGGGGACACATCGAGGGGTTCATTCCTGCACCCCCAGCCCCCTAAAACTCCCACCCCTCCCTAGATATCTAGGGCTGAGGAGCTTCTTACCTTCAGGGCTGGTGGTGGACCCCCAACCCGAGATCTGGCAGGTCTTGCCGGCCACGGGGCAAGTGGTGGCCAAGGGCAAGGGCTTCACCTCTTTGGTGACTTGGACGGGGAGGAACAACTTGATGAGCATCAGGTCCCCGTCCTTGTTGGTCTCGTTGTAATGAGGGTATTTGAAGACCTTGACCGAGCGACGCCGTTGCTCCGTCTTCTTGGAGTCCTTGTGGGTCCGGCCCCCCAACCGCACGTTGATGACGCTGATGGAACCAAAGGGGTGGTGGGGGTGGGGGTGGG
>NW_015091180.1:0-729 GCF_001431845.1 Calidris pugnax | reverse complement strand
CAGGTCTACCTGCAGTGGGGCCAACACGTCTACCCCATAGTGATCTACCCCTTAGTGGTCTACCCCAAAGTGGGGCCAAAAGGTCTGCCCCACAGCAGAGTCACCAGGTCTACCTGGGGCAACAGGTCTACCCTGCAGTGGGGCCAACACGTCTACCCCATAGTGATCTACCCCTTAGTGGTCTACCCCAAAGTGGGGCCAAAAGGTCTGCCCCACAGCAGAGTCACCAGGTCTACCTGGGGCAACAGGTCTACCCTGCAGTGGGGCCAACACGTCTACCCCATAGTGATCTACCCCACTTCAGGGTCACCAGGTCTGCCCCACCAAGACCAAGGGGGCTGGGGGGAGGAGGAGGGGGACACATCGAGGGGTTCATTCCTGCACCCCCAGCCCCCTAAAACTCCCACCCCTCCCTAGATATCTAGGGCTGAGGAGCTTCTTACCTTCAGGGCTGGTGGTGGACCCCCAACCCGAGATCTGGCAGGTCTTGCCGGCCACGGGGCAAGTGGTGGCCAAGGGCAAGGGCTTCACCTCTTTGGTGACTTGGACGGGGAGGAACAACTTGATGAGCATCAGGTCCCCGTCCTTGTTGGTCTCGTTGTAATGAGGGTATTTGAAGACCTTGACCGAGCGACGCCGTTGCTCCGTCTTCTTGGAGTCCTTGTGGGTCCGGCCCCCCAACCGCACGTTGATGACGCTGATGGAACCAAAGGGGTGGTGGGGGTGGGG
>NW_015091179.1:1462508-1517143 GCF_001431845.1 Calidris pugnax | reverse complement strand
CATCATAAAACCCCTACAGGACAGGGAAAAAAAAACCAAAAAAACCACATTAAACTAACATTGTTTCTTTAATTCGTAGGTGGACCTGGACCTACACCCAGAAATATCCTGCCATTTCAGCAATGAAAACTAAAAGCGTATTCTAGAATAAACATTTAAATATTCAGTTAAATCTCAGAGTACAAATCTATAAATAATGGAAATGAGAAAGGGCATACTTCATTCTCACGGAAAGAAAGGAAAAATACCTGAGAACATGCTGTGGATGATGAGTTCCATCAATGTTAATCAAGAGGGACCCGTAGGTGGACCTGGACCTACACCCAGAAATATCCTGCCATTTCAGCAATGAAAACTAAAAGCGTATTCTAGAATAAACATTTAAATATTCAGTTAAATCTCAGAGTACAAATCTATAAATAATGGAAATGAGAAAGGGCATACTTCATTCTCACGGAAAGAAAGGAAAAATACCTGAGAACATGCTGTGGATGATGAGTTCCATCAATGTTAATCAAGAGGGACCCCAAGCTCCCCTCCATTTGATAGAACTGACAACATAAGCCAAAGGAGACTAGGTATTTGATTTTGGCAGAGCTTGCAATGAAATCCAGTATCTAAATTCTTTGGTGAGTTTTTTGAATGGCTGCTATTGGAATGGGAGAACTAAAAAAGATCAACTCTGTATTGCCTGTCATCTAGAGCCTTTATGCTCTGTCAGCCTTTTTTTCCCTTGACATGACATTAGCTACATGATCTGTGAGATGTGGGAGATACAATTGCAGTAGTTTTGCTGCACACAGAAGTGTCCTTCAGAACCGTGACTTGTGTCACCCTATGACAAGTTTTGAACCCTCTTCCATACTCCACACTATCTCCCTTTTACTCTCCTTCCACTTTCTGCTTATATAAGGGAAGGGGAAAATTAAATGCAGTTGATACTCTGATTACAGCAGACTCTTGAGTATCTCAGTACCAGATTACTACTTCAAAACAGGAATGTCTGTATGGTTATATGAATTAATGCGTATCTCACCTAATTTAAGTGGTGATTACGGTACCTGAAGCTGTAAAGCTGCATCAGAGTCAGGATAAATCCGACGGGCCAATCCTTTATTCTCCAGTGCCATCTTCTCCAAGAAGCTGTAGTCAACGCCATAGCCAAAACCAAGATTGTATAAGGGATATTTTCCTTCTATGGCTTTTTTTACATGTGCCTGAATGTCCTCAGTATTTGATACGCCTGCATCAAACCAGAAAAGATTTGAGTTTTCTTCATATATATATAAAATTACCACAAAATGAAATGTGGCTGGTCATGTTCAGATCTCTTAGGAGGCATTATCAAAAACTTGTTTTAATAGTATGGTGCTGTCATAGTAACACTTAAATAATGAAAACATCTGGAAGTCAAAGATGGAGGCCAATTTTAACTGAGCGGTTTTTTAGTAGCTAATTCACTCTTATTATTCCATCCAACGCAAACTCACCTACGTTTGGTTGGCCATCTGTTAACGTGATAATTATAGAAGCGCTTCTCTTGGGCACAAGGTTTCCTTCGTGAGCAGCATTCAGCATATCAATTCCCCTCATTATACCACCGTGTAAATTCGTCACTGCAAGGCAGGCATAGAAATTAGGTTCCAGCACAGACAGTCAAAGTAAAGGGCCATTTTTTCCTCTGCAATCTGATGAGATCTCATAAAATATGAAAATGAAAGATTTGGGTTTGCAAGCAGGGGGATGCTTAGACAGAAAAGTACTTGGACTTCAAAAACATAAGGAAAAGTAGATGTCACGTTCTCAGTAAATCTAAACTTTAGGAGTGTCTCATCAGTAATAAAATAAATTTTAAAAAAAGCTGTAGCATTGTGCTCACAGACTGAATTGATAAATTAACTTAAGCAATGACCTATTGGCAAGTCCAGTAAAGTACTTACTGCCTTCAGTGTCAATGCCCTGAACAAACTTCCTTGCTTCATCCAAATTCTCAGGAGTGGCCTTGATTAATGTTTCTCTCCAGGTATGTACTTCACTACCAAACAGTATGAAATTGAAGAAGTCATCTTCTTTGATGTCATCTAAGATTTTTAGAAGTGCTTCTCTTGTCTCTAAGACAAAGAGATTTAAATGTATGGTTCAACATTCACCAAAATAGGTGCTTACAAATTTCACGAGTCATCTCTCAGCATTTGGGTATTTTTAACTTTTACACAGTGTGTACTTCAGAGTAACTCCAGTGAAGTCAGCCAGTTGCAATCACATCTGGTAAATCCTTGCAGCCAAGAGGAAAGTCAGGTCTCCATCATGGACCGTTGCTGACACTGCGGGAAGCTGGGACCGCAAGGTGAGAGCGATGGGAAACGGGTGGCTCTAGGTTGGTGGAGAAGCTCATATGCAAGCAAGCACAGATATTTTGATGCAGCACCAAAACCTGAAAATTCTGAGCATTAGCTCAGAATGAGGAGTCCTCACTATAAGAAGAGCTGCTGCTTCCCAGGGGATACAGAATGAACAATATAGAGAATGCACAAAGTGCTGCATGAACATTTTAATTTTGGAACTGTCCAGTGCACATGACAGAGCTCTCAGGAAATGTTGATATTAAGAGTTTTGAACTAGTAACGTTTACATGTTGAAGAGGGTACAGCAGAGGGCTACAAAGATGATGAGGGGCCTGGAACATCTCTCTTCTGAGGAAAGGCTGAGGGACTTGGGTCTTTTTAGTCTGGAGAAGAGAAGGCTGAGGGGGGATCTGATCAACGCCTATAAATACTTAAAGGATGGGTGTCAAGAGGACGGGGCCAGTCTTTTTTCAGTGGTGCCCAATAATAGAACAAGAGGAAATGGGCACAAACTTGTACATAAGAAGTTCCATCTAAAGACGAGGAGGAACTTTTTCACTTTGAGGGTGGCAGAGCCCTGGAACAGGCTGTCCAGAGAGGTGGTGGAGTCTCTGTCTCTGGAGACATTCAAAACCCACCTGGACACATTGCTTTGCAATCTCCTTTAGGAGGCCCTGCTTTGGCAGGGGGTTGGACTAGATGATCTCCAGAGGTCCCTTCCAACCATGTATCATTCTGTGATAAGCAAGTAAATATAACCTAAATGTATAGAATTTTGTTCTACAGTAAAACTTCAAACCAGTACTTATGGTACCGAGCATTAGAGAGGTCACAGGATAAAACCACTTGGTATAGCTTAAGCAGCACATATGCACTATAAGCCACCACGTCCCTTCCATCACAACAGAGGCTTTTCTGTTTGGACTTTATAGTAATGTCATAACTCACCTGCACTATTTCTCTTCCAGCCATTGAGCCACTAATATCTATTACAAAAATAACATTCTTGGGCAACTTTGGAAGATTTGTTGGTGCAAAGAAGTGTACAAAGTAGCCATTGACAATCTGAAAAATAAAATTTAAACAAACAAACCAAAAAACCCACAAAAATTTTGTATATTATAAAGATAGAATGGATAAAGACGAAATTACTTCCATTTAGTGTCTAGCTTGTAAGTGGATTAATAGGCTTTAATGGCCCTGACCAGTCTCACCTCTCTCCATCAGCCCAGGAGCTTCATTTAAGCACAAGTCCTGCCTGAGCTACACTGGAAGAACGACTGTCTCCAGCTGTATCACAGCCAGACCTGCTCCTGTCCATGGACTCCACCTGTTTGGATCCCACCCTGCAGACTGACTTCCCACCTTGATCTTGGGCTGCCTCATGACTGCAAACTTGCCTGATGACCTGAACTCTCAGCTGAATGTGACAACCATCTCTGGGTCTTCCTTGCTCAGGTACTGTGGGGAACGGGCTGGTGGCTGGCGGAGCCCCTGTGCTGTCACACTCAGGGGCCTGTCCTTTAGGGACCCGCTGGCCCTTGCTGCTCCCAGACCTTTCCTATGCAAGCTTAAGCTGTTCAACAGTTCAAAGTTTCCAGCTGTCAGATTTACCTGCAAGTTATCTGGAGTTGTTCTCTTCACATCATACTTTACAATAAAATCCCCATCCAAGAGAGACTGTGAGCAATTTGCACAGGTTCGCTGCTGATCAAGAGTTGGCTTAAAAGAGATGTGCCCCTGAAAAGAAAAGCCTTCATTAGATCTCAACCTTATTAGCTGAAAATTTTCCACAGAACACAAAGTTTGCATTTTTGTAAAACTATATTAGTTATATTAATAGACATGAGAATAATCTCTATTATCAGATTAGGTATTAGCTTCTATCTATATGTATTCATGTACTTACTGATAGGTAACTGGTACGTGAAGGCTGCTAACTAGAACTTGCTTCATATATTCATTTCCCCATCTTCCTTGGTTCAGCTCTCCGCTCTGAATGACACCTTTGCCTGTCGGGCAGCCTGTGTCTTAGGAGTTCTGCCACCTCCATACATGAGAAAACTACTTGTTGCTGACTCAGTTCTGTAAGAAATAGTCCTATTGGTAGCCAGGTTTGCAGCTGCTGCTGTGGGACAAGGCCTACTGGTTTGGGTACCATACCATGCTAACAGCTACGTGGCTTCTCAGCTGTATGGAGATGGCCTTCAACTTGCTTGCTTGGGATTTAGAGCTCATTTGCACAGACAAACCTTTACTGCATTTTCTTCTCTCATTTCCATTGCTAGCCACTACAGCACTTTTGCACTGACACTATTATTTCAGAATGATAACTGTAATAAATAAATTATGAATGCAGTAGTCATAGTACCTTTTTGTCTGAAAAAGTTTTCTTTATGATATTTTGTAGATCATTGGTGATGAATGTTCCTTCCGCTTCCAGGTCAGCGATACCCTGGGGCTCAAAGATATTTACTTCAATCTGAAATATTAATTGAAAATTCATTGTCATTGATAACCCCACAATATGTCAACTTATATCAATATATACAATTTATATCAATTATATATTGATGTATATCAATCACTTATATCAATATATATTGATATATATATATTGATCAACTTATAATTATATATGAAGTTTAAAACAAAGCTAGAAACAAATGGACCTTAATAGGAATATAACTTGTTTGAAAGCCAGACACTGGAATTTTGTAAAATGTCGGTAAAATTTTGTAAAATTTTCAAGTACTCAAGTCCTTGAGTGCCCAACTTCAACCTATATTTCAGTATGCCTTCTGTCATAGTGCATTTAAAATAATGCTGCATAAACTCTTATAGATGCTGAGTTTTGTAAGGATTTTTACACACATTTTCTGGGCATATAAAGGAGAAAACTTTTTCCATAGAGCTAGGTTTTAGGCAGAAAAGAGTGATTAAAGACAAGTTTTGGCACACAAAAAGCTATGGTATTCTAGAATGCAAGATACATATCACTGTAATTTAAGATGAGGTAGTTTCATGTTGGTGTGAGAAAGGTATAGTTTATGCTATAAAGGCATTTATAAAAGCAACTAGTATTTTATTTTACCCCAAGACATCGTAATGGCTTTTTCAGGTTTTCATACATCCTTTCTTTTGGAGGCTTAGTCACTGAGCCAATTTGTCAGGTTTACAAATAAAAACCCGCACTAAAGCATACTGGTGTGGACTCCCCATGTGAGCCATTAGAAATATTACCATGGGCTCTAGCTCACCTGTGATGCAATGGCAATGACCATGGCACTCTGCTGTCAACAGATTTACAGAATTTCACCATTTCTTACATTATAGACTAATTTGATACAGTTTACCTCAAAATCTTTGACAAGCTGCTTCGGTTTTACTTTGATGAACATCTCATATTTTCCAAACTGTCTCTTCAGCAGTTCCTCATATGTGAGTTCAAAAGTGACTTTACTGGCTGCTGCAATGTTGACTGAAACAGTGAATTTTTCTGTTTTTCTTCCTGAAGCTCTGCATTTAAGTGGGTAAGAAAAATAATACCTTTATCCTCTTTCTCAGTACTTACTGTTTGGGGTTGGTGGAGTATGATTTTCAAAACGGAGTAAAACAAGGATGGGAATTTTGGTCTATTGCTAAAATCATATTCAAACTGTAGACTTTATTCAAGTTTCCCACTGAGCTTAATCCCAGGAACCAGTCATACAAAGTCAGTGAAAGTTGCAGAAACAGTCTTTCTATAATTGTAGATACTGCCTGCGTAATCAGAAGTTCTATTTTCTTTTTATAATTTACACTACAATAACTCTAACTTAATGATTGTTTTATGGTCCTGTAAAGAAAAAAACACTTCAGAAATATGCCAGAACAAAGTCTTGGCAACCTCATGACTTGCTATGAGATGATGGTGTGGAAGCCACACAAGGCATCGTTCTTACTTGACAAGACCAGCAGTCTGTCCCTTTGAAACAGCCTTCTCATATTGCTTTTTTGCCACTTCTTTTTCCTTTATAGTTCCAGGATAAGTGACACCATCAATTGTCCTGCAGATGAAAAAGTCCTAGTTTAGCTGAGTGATTTGCACCGATACATGAAAAGTTACTGTAGGCAATTCTCTGTGTATTGATTGGTTTGCTAAAAAGCACTGTAAGGAATCTGATATTGCCAAGATTTGAGCATTTGCACTGAAGTTAGTCTTCTCGGTGAACTTAGCAGGAACGAAGAGCTTTGTGCCTACTATCTTAAGAGAACCTAAACCAATTTTTACTTTGAAAATGAATTAGATCAAAACTGGGGTGACAGTAACACTACTTCAAACTGCCATATTCCTACACTGCAGCAGCTTGACCATCTTATCTCATATAATGGCAAGGTGACTCTCTGGTTGAGACTCATCTGCCCAAATGTAGCTGTCTACAGTGAATATTTCATCCTGAGGCTCCTCACACCATTGAACAGGCATTTCTCAGAGGGGTTCCATCTCCTCCTGTCGAAAAAGTTCTAGTGTGCATTATGAGTAGTCGTGCCCTAAAAGCTACTGTTTCTTTTCATTGAAAATAAAACAGGCATAATGTGATAAGCAGAGATGGATGTGTTTAAACTGAATTAAACCTCATAATGGTGTGAGAATTGTGTATTATTGCAACTAACGGTAAAAATGTAAAGGAATAATTTTATTGCCTGCCTTTCATTCAAATATGATTTTTAAAGGAAAAGATAAATTAAGCTATAATGCCATCAGGGAAATTAAGTAATGGAACTTCTTCTGGTTTGATAATACCAGAGTAAATACGAAGTATTTCTGAAAAGGTGAATGGATCTCCAGAGATGATCCCCCATTCCTTAAGGTCCATGTTGATGAATAGAAATAATTGAAAATCAGTCATCTTTTCTGTAGATGTACCAATGTTTGCCTTTCTCCATGTATCTTGCATGTTAAGTTAATTGTACCAGAAAATTACCCAGGAGGCACTTAGAAATCTGTCAAAATGGCAAAGTAAAAATGAACATTTGGGTTCAGTTTCTCCCAGTTGCATTTCCGTGGGTTTTTAGTCTTCTCTAACAGTATTGTAAAGATTACACACATGCTGAAGTTGGTAATGAAGGCTGTCTTAGGGAGTTCAACATCAAAGAAGACTTCTTTGGGCACATTTCCACGATTGACAGCTCGACTGGTGATGACATTGTGGGCAAATCGGGAAGTTACTTTACTATCAATTTTCATGCTATAGATTTCTATCCCATTGACAACCTGTAGATCGAAAAATAAAAAAAATAAAAAAAAAGAAAAAAAGAGCTAGCTGTTACACTGATGTCTGTGTTAATTGGCCATAATCACATTTTTAAAAAGAAACCAAGGCAGGGTATTTTATCACTCCAAAGCAAAACAGGAAAAATCTAATCATAAGAACTGGAGCACAGCTGTGTTTCCGTGGATATATATCACACTGCCATCCCACTGCTGTTCCACGCCTTATAACTGTAGCCTCTTTAACAAAATACTACTTCCACAGCAAAGACACTGCCATTATAAGAATCAGGTTTTTTCTCTACTGAGATTGTGACTTTTGTTTATGATTATCTAAGAGCACAACAACTTACTGCTGCCTCACTGTATTAGTGGCTGTGATTATCAGCTGAGTGAATGACTCCTAGAGTAGTTTGTTTAAAAATAGACCTAAACAATTCCAGATGGCTCAAATTCCATTATAAATTATTCTCAACTTCCTCGCAACTGGGGCTCATTTTTCTTTAAACAAGGAAATGGGTAAGGCAATGCCTATTTTGTTTGAATGCTCAGCTATAAGGATGCTGGAAACTATGTGAGAGCATAGGTAACAACAGATGTCACTCCTTAGACAACTCCACAACAAGGTCTGCTTCTTGCAGCAAAACCAGCACAGGAAAGAATCTTAGTGTTTTTATGGTTAGCTTGATCTCTGGACGGTTGATTAAGGTCCTCAAACAATCAAAGCATTTAAGCATTGCTGAAGTGGAGTCCAGGAGCCAAGTGGAATTGGCATCAGAGATGAGGTCTCTTGCCTTCCTTAGAAATAACTATGCCATAAAATAAAAGTAAAAATAAAACTAGCACAGGGTGGATGATTGTTAGAGATACAGAACTGACTTCAAACAACTTTGGTATTTATTCAAATACAAGGTTAAAAATAATTTGTTCATTCTCTTTCCTTGTCCAGGAGTTTCCATCAGAGCTTGGAAAGGAACTGCCTAGTTAGTCCTGCTGCCTAAAGCCAGCAACCCTGGCCTACTCCCCTCGTCACACACGCTCAGAAATATCCATTTACTCAGATTGGACTCACAGAAACATGTTGTGAACACAGCAAGAATATTCTTGTCACTATAAATCTTAGTAGCCCGACCAAAACCAAGTTTTACTCACCAAGTCGTTATCGACATTTCGCTTCTGTAAAGAAAAAAACACAAGGAAAAAAAAATCATGACTGAGGTAGGAAAGCTGCATTTAGTGCATTTAGAAATAAATCACTTAGTATCTATGTAGCTGTCTTCTCCTTCCAAGTCAAAAAATGCTGGTTGAGAGAAGGAAGGCTTGAAAAAGGTCCTCATTAGTAAACTGAAGTAAATTTGAGGGAAGAGCAAGTAAGGCATCTGAGGAAGGTATGCTTATATTCTGCTTATAGCATTCCCAGTTTTGGTGAATCTTTTGGTTTTCATCTGATGTTAATGCATCTCAAATACTGTGGGTTTGAAAAAGAAGTTAAACTTTGAATGTTGCTGATTTTGTATTTTGTTCCTGTTTCAGCCCAACAGCCTCTCATTCTAACATGGATGGGTAAGATGGTAACTCAGCAGGCCTACAGGGAGGAGAGGCCGTCACTATGGAAGGCTGCTTGGAGGGAAAAAAAAAAAAAGCTGTTACGGGTTTTTTTGGCATATTTGCTCCCAGAGTAGGTGCAAATATCAGAAGCTCTACAAAAATATCATGTGCTCTCTTCTGAAAGAGAGAACAGGCCTCAAACATACTGAACAATATTAAAATAACAGCTTGTGTAACTCAATTCCCGTAAGCTCGGCTGCAAATCCCTTATCTCTTTTGGCTCTGAGAGCCTCACGGGTCACAATTTGTGCAAGCGTGTTTACCTGCTCCACCAAATACAGGGGTAAAGACACAATTAACTATCAAAACAGATATACATCTCAGGTACATTTATGGCTTTTGTTACCTTTCACATTTAGGAGCTTTACAGGTTGGAAACTGAGATGCAGAGGGTTATTTTTATCTATTTTGGAGGTTTTTTCAAGACACTGTATTAAATCTATGGTAATGCAAGGCTTTTAGGGGGGAGGCTTCTCAACTAATATAAGTACACACAAAAAGTGTGTGTACATTTCTCTAGGTTCATCTTTCAAACCGTTACTGCCACACACATGATTTCGGTGTGTACGTGTCTCCTGCCTCACAAACCTATGTGGGCTTTTTTAATGTCTGTGTAGAGTACACACCAATTCAAATCCTTCCTTTGCAAAACTGAAATTATCTTTCCTGTATCTATACTCTCGTTACAGCTAATCATTTTCCCTTTACAAAACATTAACTGAAGTATAGACCCTGGGAAACAAAAAGTGGGAAGTCACAGAAATGTCATTTTGTTTGGTACAAACTTTTCCTTAAAGTGGAATTACCAAGCAGTTTAAGAATACAAAAAAAAACCTACAAAAATGAGTTCTTCAGTTAGAAATTGTGAAATTCTGACCACTGCTTCCTAAATTAAAAGATACTTTACCTGCATTTAACTTTCACAGAATTGCTGTCGTGCCCATTTTTTATCAGAATTATGGGTTCTACAGTAGTTATGAAAGACTTCTTTTCTGATTCTGTAAGTAATTTGGGGAGTACTCTGCCGTTTTCATTGAAAAAGAAAATACAAAAAAATCTCCAGGTGAAAAGTATTAGTTGCTTTGTACTTCGTCTGATCTTCAATACTCAAGCCCAGCTGGACATTGTCCTCGGCTTTCTGCTGCAGCTGACCCTGATTTGCCCGGGGCAGTGGATTAGATGACTCTGATTCTGTGGGTTTTGTTTTGTTTTGTTTTTATTCTTGATGATTCACTTGGAGGTAGCCAGAGACCTCACTAACATCAAGGTCATTTTAAGTTATGTGGGGAGAAAGTGATAGCGTCCCATTAAAAAATATGGTATGTACTTCCAGACCAAATTGAGTTTTAATATCCTCTACCTTTGTAATTACAGTTACTTGATAAAATGTTTCTGTAGTGTTTCTACATATTTGCCACTTGTACCAATTACTGGTTTTTTTGTTGTTGCAAAAAAGTAACAAATGCTGCTTTTGTTTAATACTGTTTTCGCTGTGGCCACAGCAAAGCATATAGGTGCAAAAAAAATGTGTAGAAATTGGAGAGGAAAAGCACAGGAAAAAGGAAATTTGAACTCCCAAGAAAATAGGAAGGGAAAAGAGGGCTCCTGTTACAGTACTTGCTGAAAGAAGGCCTGATTTTACAGCTTGGGAAACTAAACCACAGCACGACTAAACAATTCAGCAAAGACTGTGCCGTCAACTTGAAGTGACCTCTGGGAATTCACAACACTGAATGAGGTATTTGCTTTTATCCCTAAGTACTACACAGGAAAAAATAAGGCGTGAAAATTATTTCCAGATCTACAGCAACATCATATCAAGTGATGGTAATTGAAAATCACAGAGAAGAGATGATAATGCAGTTTAGCTATGAAAACTAAACTTTCTCGTGAGCTATGTAGGAGTCTCACTGCTGCCAAAATGAGAGGGCTGTAAAAGGAAGGCTGTATCATCGCTACCCGTACTATGAATGCTTTGACTGTGTATTTCTAGGGATAGGTTTTAATCTAGAAAAAACTTCCCCACCCTTAGTAGCTGCACGCCTAGGAATGAGGTGTACAAGTGCACGTGGGGATCTCCGATTTGGATTTTTGTTCAATTTTCAGCAGAATGGAGCCTGCCATTTGTGTTTACCTGACCATGGCTTTAAAAGCAGCTTTGACAGCTTGAAGGTCACCAGCCAGACAGACTTCCAGCCATGCCTCATCACTCCTCACTGGCACACTGCTTGCTCAAATGAGATAAGACAGGGATGGGGTCTGATACCCTCACACTACACAGCAATCTCCTCCATTTCAATCAAACTATATTTGCATAAAGCATATAACAAAACTGGGAGAATCAACCATCTTTTTTGTAGTGTTCTGCATGTACAGATGGAGCACTACACTGAGATTTGGCTATTTTCCATGTAGAATGGCTTTAGCATTGCAAGACATACAGAGAACAACAGATAGTATGGTAATCAGGAGGAAAAAGCTACATCATATCTGGGCTACATAATGGTTAAATAATCCGGGGCATCTCCAATTTGCAGCAATAAATCTCAAGCTGATTTTAAAAAGTGAGATATGTTATCCTGATTTTCAAAGAAAAAGTCCAAAGACCATAAATCAACAGAAATTGGCTGTAAATTGCTTTGTCCTATTCTACCCACTAACCTACAATGCTCCCCAAAGAGATTTGCCCTCTGTAATAGTATGTAACTACTGAGAGAGAGGGAAATAATTTATGGAGATGAGGAGTAGCGGCCAGTGACTTAACTGAAGAAAATAGGGCAGAACGTCAGGAAGAGGCAGGCAGAACATCTTATGCAGAGATGCAGCCAAAGCAAGAATGGCCCCTTTGAGGGACAGAGGTCTATTTCATGTTATGCTCACATGCAAAGCTTTTGAGAAAAATCCTACCGTGTCACTTGGATAGAGGCCATATTTATCTGGATGCCATGTTATATCTCTCTTTTCTGCTTCTTGGAGGCATCTTTTCACTGATACCTTGCACTGCTTTACAGGTGCTAAAGTCAGTTCCCTGGCAGCACTGATTGTTTCACACATTTAAATATATGACCACTAAAACATTTTACCAGTATGTGGTGATGACAGAGAAAACAGAGGAAAGTGATGCTTTTAAAAAGAGAAAGAGGAGAGTTTCTTCAGAGCTGATTCAAAATTGAGGCTAAGAGGCAAACTAGCCTGTGTCCCAGGTCTGATCTTGTGTTCACTAGTAACAGAGAACACAGAGGCTCCTGGTGGCAGCACTGTATGAACTCTCTGATAAATGTTGATAAATGGCAGGAAGTTAATCTATGAGGAATGGGAGCCCCATACATGCTCGATTACTTACCTTGATGTTTCTGATGTGTGTTACCAAAAAGTCTGATGATGCAAAAGCAGGAATCAAAAATAAAATACAAAGCAATAGATGGTTTTCCATTTTCGAAAAAAAGTAAGATTCCAATCTGAACAACTCATATAAATATATAATTCTTTGTTTACTGAGTGTTAATAAATAACCCAGTGTGAAAAGTTGGATTAAACATTAGGCATTTGGGAAAACTCAAATACTGAATTTTGAATTTGCATAATCTGCAGAATGCTGTTGCAGAATTTACAGAATATTTCAACGTCTCTTCCATGTAATATCTCCAAACAGAAATTTCGCAGCCATTTCTGCACAGGCAACTGAGATTGATCTCTGCTACAGACCCATCTCTTTTCCAAACGAAACTGTCATCTTTCTGATACTGTCTTAAAGGCTGTCTCTGGCTCAAATTTATTGCAGCCGTAATGGAGCTTGCAGTCTCTTAAAGTTTTTTATGCTCCTCTTCAAAAACTACCTCCTGTAATCCTGCATATCTCTCAAGTATCCAATTTAGGTATCATTATTTGACATGTGCCCTGACTAGTCCAGAAACTTCGTATTACATGCTTTCCTATTCATCTTCGCAATCGATACCCACTCAGCCCGTTGCTGCAAGGCCTGCTTGCTTTGTTATCTTGACAGCATTCATTCTCTCTTCTTCTTTTTAACCGGGTTCATCTCCCCTGTTGCATGAAATACAAACTTTGAAGGCTGGGAGTTAATAGCTCAGTGATAAGAAAATATTCAAGTTTACAGGATTTGGAGTATTTCCTGTTTTTCCTGCAGTCTGAGGTGTGCAGCCATGTGAAGGACGCAGGAGGACAGGTCCAGGAGCTTCTTTTAAGCCAGCCCAGAACTTTTTAAACCAATTCTCTGTCCCATGCAAAGGTGACAGGGTGGCTCTGCAGCACAGCTGTGCTCTGCCAGCCTCCCCAGCCACCTCATGTCTCAGGGAGCACAGACCCGCGGTGGGGCTGGTTGTGGTGCTTGTCCCCAGGACTGTCACCGTGTCCCTGTCCCCACCCTTCCTCGGGGCTTAGCACACGGAACAGCACATCAAGCAGGTTCATCAGACGCTGTTTTTGAGGGGACGACTTTATTTCTCGGGAAAGCCAGCCTCGCACCTCCCTCAAGCCTCCCTGCCCACTCTTAAGATGGCCGCCTCACCCGCTTCCAAAATGGCCGCCGCAGCGCCGCCAAGCGCTTGCACCATAGAGACGAGCGGCGGTCTGCCTTGCGCGCCGCTGCGGCGTCCTCTCTATGGCCGTGGGGGCGCCGCGGGGATCTCTATGGCAGCGGGAGCGGCAGAGGCGCTGCCGGGCGGGCGGGCCCCGGCCGCCGGGCACTGAGCGGGCCCGGGCGGCGGGAGGATGCCCCTGGCCGCCTACTGCTTCCTCCGAGCCGTGGGGAAGGGCAGCTACGGGGAGGTGAGCCTGGTGCGGCACCGGCAGGACAGCAAGCAGGTAGCGAGGGGCTGCTGTGAGGGGAACGGCCGGGGCCTGCTGTGAGGGGAATGGCCCTGGCCTGGTCTGGGGGTGCCGCTGGGGCCGTGGGCGGGTTGGGGGGTGCGGCCTGTGGCCCCGCCTTGGCGTGTGGCCCCGGTGACAGCCCCGGTCGCCAGCGGGGCTGTGGGCTGATGCCGGGGTGCAGCTGTGACCCGGTGCTGAGGTGTGACAGCAGCCACGTGAGCTGGGCTTCCCGTCGAGGGATTCCGCTTTCCCCCCTTGTTTACAAAGACTTCTACTAAATGTGTGGAGAAGAGCCTTTCCCCCCCCCCCTTTTCATCTCAAAAAAACCCCAAATAAAACCAAAATCCTCACTTCTTTTTTTCATTTCATTTAAATAAAACTGATTCTTGGTTTTGTTTTTTTTTTTTTTTTAAATGTGTAATGCCTTGGTTTGGGGAAGAAAACCTAGATTTGGTAGTCCTTTGGGCGACAGGAAAATAACAGCCCACTCTTTAGCAGGAAGCAGAAAAGGTTGCTCTTGGCTTGTTGGTGCTAGTGTGGTCTCCTTAGGTCATGCACCTGTGGTGGAGATAAAAATGATAACAAGGATGGAAAAAACAGCTTCTGGTGTTGGCTTTCACTGGGATCAGCTCCGCTGGAGGAGATGGGCTTTGTGTTTGCTATATCGACTGCGGCAGAACCTGGCAAAGTTTTGGTTATGTTGGAGCTGAAGTACAAGGTGTTTGCCTTTTTGTTGGAAATTTGAAATAACCTGTCTTGCCTGGCCAAAGCAGATGTGTTTGTTTGATGCAAAAGGATAAAGGAATGGGGATGGAGAACATCCACAGAGCAGTAACTGCAGGAACCTTGGTGGTGAGCCTCGTGCCCGGGATTTGACTAGAGATGGTGGGAGAAGTGTTTGTGCCCAGTGGTGATCAGGAGGTGTGTTCTTTCCCGATGAATTCCAGCCTCTTCCCTGCCTTCAAAGGCAAATCCCTACAACCTATGGACTGGGTATCAGTGTTGGTAGCACTTGTTCCCTCCAGGTCAGTCACCATAGTGCATAGTCCAATGTCCGCACAAAATTGCAACCTCATTGTCCCAAAAGTAAACAGTGCATTGAGGTGACTTTCAACCATATGGAGGCCCTTGGATTTCACCTCTTTGTCGTGCTGCTGATCATTAAAGTTGGCAAGAGCCTTGCTTTCTTATCATTGTTATTTTACCTTAAATATTTGATCCATTTTCCTGTGTCTTATCTTTTGTCAACTTCTATAAACTTTCTTCTGTAGCAGGATGATGAGGATTATTTTTCTTTTTGCTTTGGCATAGTGCTACACGGCCTGTGAAAAAATTTGTGTTTTATTTAAGCATATTTACTAACTGAATGCTGGTTGGATTTTTTTTTTGTGGAGAAGGTCAAGTGTCAAAAAAACAACAACAACAACAACAAAAGTCCAATTTGTACACAATTTGGTATCACAAAAAGTGGAAGAGCATTGCAATAAACTTCTGGGAATCTTGCCAGAATAAAATGCTCATTAAACCAAATATAAGCAATGTCGAGTTTAAAGTTAGGCTATATGCATGCTTTTTGCATTTTGGTAGTGTATCCTCTGAAGACAAAAGCTTTTGATTTCCATGCCCAAAGATACAGTTGTAGCTTGTCACATAGAACATTGTAGTTACAGCATTTCTATTTTGTTTTAAAATTAGAGGATGCTGTACACAATTAGTTTTGTTATATCACTCTTGGGAGCTATGCATCATCACGGGTTATAAGAATTGAGGAGCTTGTCTGATATCCAGCAGATTTCTGAAACACAAAATTTTTTTAGATGTTTAGATTTCAAAACTTTCAGTTAAGAGTGGGGTCAGGTGTATACCATGGCGTGATTGTCCCATGGAAAGCTGATGCCCTAAAAATGATTGCCACAAAATTTACATCAGGAAGGGGCCTGGGTGAGACGGAAATGTTGGTGCTGTGTATGATGAACGTATGCTATGGATTTTATTGTCTCAGCTTCAGTTGTATTTTTGCTAAAACCTGAAATTCCTTAGAAATACACTTGAGGTAGTACATATTAGGGACGTAAATAACAGCTTTCATATGTAGTTTTAAGAAATTCTAAACCCATCTTATTATAGAATAAAATAAATTTAGGAGTGAGTGTAAGACCTTTTGGCTCATGCAGCATGAGAGTCTCTATTTCCCTGTAATAGTTCATTTCTTCTTGAATAAGTTTAAGCCTGCGTATGCAGAAACTTATAAATGCAGCAGATAGTTTAAAAGCATGTTTTAAAAAAATAAATTAAATCTACTTTCAGGTTTTTGAGACAGTATTTTTTTCAATATCCCTGTAACTATACCAGTCCTCCATCTACCTCTCTACTTGCTACATTTCTTCTCCTGATAGAAGCTTTTTTCCTTTTTTTCCCTATTTTCCTGTGCTTCAATGTTTTGTAGATTTTTTGTACAAAGTGATTAATTCCAAGTCAATGCTGCCTTGAGGGTCTTCTGCCAGGTACAAGTTTTTTAAGGAAACAATGAGTGGACCTAAAAAGCTCAGCAGCATGATTTATTCTGCATTCAGAAATTCAGCTCTATTACATACTTCTTGTGAATGTGGCAATGGCGAATTTGTAATCTGAGTCTTGAAAGTGAGATTTTAACAATATTTTTGGTCGTCAAATGTATGATTGGTGTTTGCAGAACTTGTGAGATGTTATTTCTTGAGTTTCTCTTTTCTTTTTTACAAAGAGTACATGTTTCATTTCTGAATAAGTGAAAGGAAAAGACCACTTTTATTTAAAATAAAATGAAAGGAGTTGGGTTTGGTTTTCTAGCAGAGAGCAAAATTAAGTCTAGCCAGATGACCTTTATCCTAGACAACCATTGTCATTTTTTGCATGTGACTGCATGCTTTCCTTGATGTTATTATATTTTAAAAGTTACTACTGAAATGGCCTGTTTTGAGAGTAGCTGTGATGCACAAACAGGTATTTCAGGCTCAAGAGATGAATGATAGACACAAATTTAAAATGAGAGTGGGGAAAAGAAGAAAAATGTGAACACTAGTCAAAAGAAAGCAAAACACTACAAAGTTCCTGGGCAGAGTTTTGTTCAGGTAGATGAATAGAATATGCACGCCTGTTCCATTTTCATGGGGTAATGGTAGAAATGATGTGTAACTACTAGACATCTCCATACTGATTAATGTGTGCTGATTTAAAATACTGTATTTCCTTTAGATCTGGGGAATTCCCTAGGGCTTCTGAATACTTACTTTCATCTCTCATAGTACACCTTGAAATTTCTTTTACAGTATGTCATCAAAAAGTTAAACCTTAAAAATGCTTCCAACCGAGAGAGGAGAGCAGCAGAACAGGAGGCACAGTTGCTATCCCAGCTGAAACACCCAAACATAGTCACCTACAGAGAGTCCTGGCAGGGGGAAGATGGCCTCTTGTATATTGTGATGGGCTTCTGCGAGGGTGGAGATCTGTACCACAAACTCAAAGAGCAGAAGGGCAAACTTCTGCCCGAGAATCAGGTGGTGGAGTGGTTTGTCCAGATTGCCATGGCACTGCAGGTAAAAAAAAAAACTATAACTTGGTCACCTTCAGATATGAATTTAATTTGTCTCTTTCTGCATTTAAAAATTCCACAGTTAGGCTGCAGACTTTGAATTCCAGTTAGCATCTAAATGCAAGGGTTTTTAGTACATTAAACATCTTCACAGTCATTGCAGTCAAATTAACTATTTTAGGTAAGAAATTGCTATCGTATTTTATGTTGACACCTCTGTATCACAGCAGGCAGCGGTAACCTCCAGGGTGTTTGCAGTTCTAGTCTGAAACACTTCTCTGGTTTGAAAGTTTAGATTGAATTTACAAAATATAGGTTGCTTAAAAAAAAAAAGGCAGATTATTTCAGAGGCTTTTTGTGTTCTGTGGTTTTGTTGGTGTGTGTTAATGGTAAATTTTGACTACTAATTCATACTTTTTGTTAAATCTTATCTCACTGTGGGGAAATTTAGTAATTGTAGGTTATCTAACTTTAGAGAGAATTGTTTTAGTAATATAAATGTTAACACTAAGAAATAAGAAATTGGACAGAAAATTCCTTAAAGTTGCCTGTTTGATCAGACATACACAAGTCTACGGTTCTGCTCTGTTCTTGTTTAAGACTAATTGTATTCCCTGTTTATACAAAGCTCAAATTGTATTTTCCACTGAAATTTTATACTTAAGACTAAGAAATGATTGTCAGGAAATGAAGGCAGTAGAAAGTGAGTTAAAGTCTGAGTCTTAACTTTACATTTTTATTTCCTCTTTTCTGCTGGCTCATTAGGGCCACACAGGGAGATTTTGTGAAAGCAGTGCCAGGTTTTGGGTTCATGACTGTATCAGTCATTCTCAGTGTTAATTTACTAATACTGTCTTTAGCAGGGGCACCCCTGACTTCGATAGTGATGTATGTGTCTTTTCTGTGATTGTATATTCCTCTTTGACTTGTGTAATGTGATTTTACTTTTCAGATTAGAAGAACCGATTAGGAGTTACTTAACTCTATGTATGTTTTTTTCTCCCCAGTATTTGCATGAAAAGCACATTCTGCACAGAGATCTTAAAACTCAAAATGTTTTTCTGACACGAACAAACATAATCAAAGTGGGTGACCTGGGAATAGCCAGAGTGTTGGAAAACCAGTATGACATGGCCAGCACTCTCATAGGCACACCGTACTACATGAGCCCTGAACTCTTCTCTAACAAGCCCTACAACTACAAGGTAGAGTACGTTCATGCAAATGCCATTTCTACTTCGTTAGACATCTTATTTTGTCTGTCTGAGAACTTCACAAACATCTATTATTTTTAAGTACTTATTGCTTCCAGCTTTTTTAAATGTCCCTGGAGACCAAACAAAAAAATCGGGGAGAGATTTGGAGGGACCTCTGTTTCTGGAGCTGTGTTTGCTGCAGTTTGTGGGAATTCGTAGCGTGTGATAAGTTATCACAGCCAAGGTGTTCAGCGGGCTGCCTGCACCTACCACAGCTTGCCAGTGTCAACAACAATATCAGTCTTTGTCTGATAGCTGCATTTTCTCATTGTGTTATCTAACAGACAGGAAGCTTTATACTCAAAAGTCTGTGTTAGACATAACAGCAGCATTAAAAAAAAAAAAAAAAGATATTTTAAGTAGAGAAATAAGCAGTGTTGCTGTGAATTTAAAATATAACAAAATAAAGTCATTGTGCTCTTGTGTACCTGTTCAGCTCTTGTTGCAAACCACAAACACCATAAATATGAGTATCTATGGTGAGGAAGAGCTGAGGGGAAACTCTTCTTCCAATGCAAAATCAAAAGATTTTCATTTGCCTGTTAAAACCAGTGTTGTACTTAAAAAGAAAACAAGGAAAATCTCTTACGAACAGCAATTTTCTACACTTCTGTTCTGAAAAATCTGGTGATATTTGGAAGAAAATAATTCATTTGATCAAAATTACAAATAAAAGAGTGAGACCAAAGCCAAAATTTGCAATGGAGTTTGGTCTTAATTAGCTTACCGTCATTAAAAGCCTTTTTGAAAGCAGGTGACTAAGTCTAGAGATAAAAGTTCTATGATTAGAACAATTAATTAGAACAGATTAATAACAAGTTCCCAAAACTTTTTTTTTTCTTCCCTTTTTTCAGTCAGATGTTTGGGCATTAGGCTGCTGCGTTTATGAAATGGCTACACTGAAACATGCCTTTAATGCTAAAGACATGAACTCTTTGGTTTATCGAATTATTGAAGGAAAGGTAAAAACTTCTAAATTTTTTTTAATCTGTGCTTGGATTTTCTGTCTAGAACTTGAGATTATAATTTCCAATCAGAAATATTGCATTGGCTTTAAAATATTTTGCATGTTATATGCACCATCACATATGTTTTAAGACTGGTATTCCATGGCAGTATATGATGTCATATCTGACCCAGGGAGTTACTAATTTGGAAATATTGCTAGAATTTCTTGTTACCCTTTTGTGTAACTAGTATATTGATTAATTTTCAAGCTTCTGAGAAGACTGACTTTCTTAATTTGCTTGTGGCTTAAACATTGTGCAAAGAATTAATTCAGTCTCCGTGTGCTGCCATTTTCCTATTAGGTAAGACTAGCTTATTTGAGTATCTGACTTGCTTTGGCATGTAATGGAGTTAACATGGCTTTATTTTATATACATTTTTAAGGCTATTCACAGAACTTTAACTGCTGGTATTAATAAAAAGTTACGAACAGTTCTTAGACAACACTTAGAATTTCTCTATTCTGTTTGATGTTAAGCACTGGGGTACCTTTCAGCATCTGAACAATGCAGAGTATGTAGCTGAATATAACTGTCCTGCATAAATAATCTCATAGTAGCCCCTATTGCTGAATATAACTGTCCTGCATAAATAATCTCGTAGTAGCCCCTATTGACAAACAAAGATGTTAAATAATGTCAGACTTCCCTTTCCTTTTACAGTTGCCACCCATGCCAAAGGATTACAGCCCACAGTTGGTAGAAATAATACGAACTATGCTCAGTAAAAAGCCTGAGGAGAGACCGAGTGTGAAGAGCATACTGCGACAGCCATACATCAAACACCAAATTTCTTTGTTTTTGGAAGCCACGAAGGCGTAAGATATTCTCATTTGAGTGATTCTGTGCAAAATATTCATGTTACTGTGGTCTTTGTTTTACAACTTTTCCCATTTTTTTAGCAGAATAAAATTAGTTTTGCTATGTACAGTTACAAAGCATGTGAAAATATGAGTTTCTTTAGAGTCTTTGGGAATAGGTGGGAATTAGAAAGGAAACTAGTTGGGTTTTTTCTGCAAATCCAGAATAAAACTACAATGGTTAGGATTGCACATCTTTTTCAGAGAGTTAAAAATAAAAAAAAGCACTGGTATTTTCAAGGGAGTGACAAGAAATACACATCTTCTTTAAGGCTCTTTAAGGTCATTTATGAGCTGAGAGTTGTAATACAAGGTTCCTTTTGATAATCACTGATACAATTATTTTTCTTCAGAATAAAACTACAATGGTTAGGATTGCACGTCTTATTCAGAGAGTTAAAAATAAAAAAAAGCACCGGTATTTTCAAGGGAATGACAAGAAATACACATCTTCTTTAAGGTTCTTTAAGGTCATTTAAGTTCTTTAAGGTCAATTATGAGCTGAGAGTTGTAATACGAGGTTCCTTTTGATATTCACTGATACAATTATTTTTCTATGTTAGGTTTAGTCAATTATTTTACTGCTTCCAGATAGGACTGATCTTGGTGCTCTGCAGAATAAGTGTGCATTGCTGGCAGAGTCTGAATGGTGTTTATAAGCTCCTTTTGTAGAGATGAAAATAAGTATGTTGTGCACAGTCTATTGAAAAAGCCCATGTCTCTTATATTGTCTGTAAGCTGTTTAGTGGAGTGGATTTTTTTTTGAGTATAATCTAAAGAAATATCTTAAGGTCTTGATGGTGAATGAATGAGCAACTTATTTTTTCTTTACAGGAAAGCAGCCAGAAGTTATAAGAAACCAGTGAATTCGAAACCTAAAGATCCTTGTTGTGTGGCCTCAGTAAAGAATGAATCTCCTGTAACACACCAAAACCACTCCGTTGAGCAAGCCAGGAAATACAAAGTTGTGAGATATATATTGTTTTTTCTTTGTAAAAAAAAAAAAAAAAAAGGCAAAAACCTAATAAAAAACCCCACAACAGAAAACAAAAGCCACTTGCTTTTTCTAGAGAAAAAACTCAGTTTTATAAGTGCCTTGAGCATTTGTGAGAACATAGATCTCATTCCCAGCGATGTGTAAAATTTGTATTAAGGAAGAAATTGTGCTTAGGCAACAATGAAAGTGAATAAACAGCTGTGGATCAGTTAAAACTAATTGAAATGTCTTAACCGTACGATGTTAACTAAACGACATCTGGCTTTTCATTTGTGGGTCAATATGTGAATTACCCATGGAGTATTGGAGGTCAAATATTTTTTCATATATTTGATGACAAGTGGTAGTAATTTTTAAATATATGTTTTTGACTGGAAAAAAATTATGATAGGTACAACCAAAAATTGTTTGTTGTTGGAATTCTTTGCAGTGGATTACAAATCTTTTGTAATGGTTAATCACGTGCATGTTTTGTATTCTCTGTAATGAGTCTGCTGTTGTGGGTTTAAGCTTTCAGTGCTGAAATACTAAATGTATATGGTGTAGCTCATCTTAAAAACTGTTGGTACTTGTTGGTTTCTCCCTTATGGAAGAGCCAAGGGAGTACAGCTTTTCTGTCATGGTCCTGGTGAAAAGTAAGTGTACTGCTTGTGTATAAACCACTGCCTGAAAGATGTCATTTGCAGATGCAGCCTGTATCTCTTGAAAAATGAGGGTTGTTGCTTTTTTGAGGCTCTTAATCCGTAGTTGATCGTAATTTCATTGGAGTTTATGTACTCTGGTATGTTAGTGATTTTCTGTTGTGGTTTAACCCCAGCCAGCAGCTGGAACCACGCAGCTCCTTGCTCACTCCCCCTAGTTGTGATGGGGGAGAAAAATGTCTTGGGTTGAGAATGAAGACAGTTTAATGGTAGAGTAGAAGCCGTGCACACAAGCAAAGCAAAACAAGGAATTCATTCCCTGCTTCCCCCGGGAAGGCAGATGTCCAGCCATCTCCAGGAAAGCAAGGCTGCATCACACCTAACAGTGACTTGGGAAGACAAACGCCATTACTCCAGATGTCCCCTCCCTTCATACTTCTTTCCCAGCTTTATAATACTGAGCATGATGTCACGTGGTATGGAATAGCCCTTTGGTCAGTTGGGGTCCCAGCTGTGTCCCATCCCGATTCCTTGTGCCCTCCCAGTCTGCTGGCAGGTTGATATGGGGAGCAGAAAAGGCCTTGATTGTTTATCAATGACCAAAACCACCAGTGTGCTGTGTCAACACTATTCCTCATCCCAAATCCAAACCATAGCACTATACCAGCTGCTAGCGAGAAAGTTAACTCCATCCCAGCTGAAACCATGACATTTTCCTTTGGTGCTTAGAGTATTTTTTCATATGTGCATAATTCCCCAAACATAATTCATTTTTTGGTCTTCTTTTTAACTCTAGATTGAAGAAGACTGCGTTATCAAATACAAGGCCACCAAATTGTGTCCCTCAGAGAAACCAGCTGTTGAGTCGGAAAGAAAACCAAGCAATAACGATCTGAACAACCTGGAGGACTCTTTAGCTACAGTTAGTGAAGTGAATATTGATTTCTTACCACCTGAAAGGATGAAGTCTGGAAGTGAGAAGTGTGGCAGTGAGCATATTCTGGAGAATAATAAAGCAAAGCATTTAAATGTTCCAGGGAATTCTAAAATAATATCAAGTAGCCCACCAATTCAGGAAGATGGACTACAGCAAAGAGCAAAGCAAGCTTTTAAAGCTGAAGATGTTGAGTCTAAGCAGTCTTCTGTTGGTGCCATAGAAGAACATGGTGACGCTTTGAAACTCCTGCAGCCAGTATCAAAAGACCAAAAGCAAACTGACCTGGTAATCCATTTGTGCTTACTTGAAATAAACTTTGAAATAGATTTAACTAATGGCCAGCTCTTAAAATTTAGAGAGCTGCTGCACGTGTTTTTCTGTTGAAGTAGGATGCTACTGATGCAATTATTGAGATGCTTAAGTACTTGGGAGCCTTGGCTTCAGATTTGCAAAGGCAACATGGCAAAGTGGTTTTAGGCTTGCATCTAGATGATGGAAATCTTATTTTTACAGGGAACGAACGTTTTCTTTTCCAGCTGAGACAAGAGATGGCAATAATAGTTTTGTAACTTCTTTATTCTATGTTCTAAATAGGCCTGGCTAATATCAAGTTCGTCCTGATTTGGATGGGGAGCTAATAGGTGATGATTGTCTTTTCATTGCATTTTGGTCTACAGTGAGATTTTTCTTACACACTTTTCTAATGAGAAATCATTATCTGTTATAGAGCTTGGGTTCTACTGAAAAGCTACTAGCTCCATTTGTTCCTGTTGTAGTTCAAGTAAGTGTCCTTCTTTGAAGGTTTAGTAGCTTAAAAACATTGGTACAGCAGGTATTTTTTCTACCTGTCTGTCAAGGAAGAGTTTATTGTGGTTGTAACTGTGATATGTTAAGGTGGATGCCATCCAAATAGTAAAGTGGCCTGTGTTGATTTTTTTAAAAAGCCTGTATGTGTAAATCTGGAAATGGCACGTTTACATTTTTGAAAAATACTTTTACTTTTTAGGATGATGTCTGTCCTGGAGCTTCGGGAGATGCTGAGGAAAAAATTACCTCCCACTTGCAGCCTCACAGTTCTGCCAGTGAACCCTCTCTCTCACGGCAGCGACGGCAGAAGAAGAGAGAGGTAGCTGAAGTCAGTTCAGAGAAGGTACAGATACTCAAATAATTCTCCTCCTTCCTTTAAGACTCCTGCATTTTTATACACTTTAAAAATGAGTTTTATTTTTTATGCTGTTCTTGTTTCATGTGTATCTGTATGACTTCATTGGTAACAAAATGCAGAACAGTCAAGGTGTCCTTTGGAAGCCATTTGTGTAAATCCTTGAAAATCTCAGTAACCCTCAGAGCTGTGAGGTGGGAGTGCCAGATGGGCACAGGGAAACGCAGCAAACTTGCTGCGCTGCAGTCTTCCCTAGCAATTTCCATCAGGGCTCCTCACTGTGACTACAATCTACATAACAGTACTTTTCCTGACTGTTATGGATAAGGCACTTGTAGCAGGTAGTAAATAAGCTAGTATTTTAGAACAGACACGTGTAATGTCTGCCCTGAGCTTAGGAGTGCAAACTTGAGGCATGCACATAGGGTAGGGCTCCTGTCAGTGCCTCAGCACTGAGCAGAGATTTCTTTAAGCGAGGACACCAGCTATACAAAGATAGAGAAGAAAGTGATTGGTTTTCAGTAAGATACCCTATTTTTCTCTTGGATTTTGCTGTTTGAGGGTGGGGATGGTTGTTGCAAAAGCGTCGGCTGAAAGGTAGCCTGGGAGGAGGGGGACAAGATGTAGAGATGGAGAGAAGGAAAGTGGATGCAAGATGAGGTGTGGAGAGGGTGGGATGAAGTTGGGAGATGGGAGGAGGTTACAGTAGGATCCAAAACCTCTGGCATCCAGCCTTACCGTGCAAGGATCTCTTCTAGTTTGCAGAGTACTTTAGCTTTTTTAATTTAAAAAGTGTAAATTCTTGCTCCCTTCTCTTTCAAGTTCAGAGCAGCTGCTCCTCGGCCTTTGCCTTTTCCTTCTGATGTGAACACAAAGACAGCACAGAGGTGTGCAGAGCACCACGCTGCTGAAGTCTCTGAGTCTGTAAATAGCACCAAAAGCAGCCAAGTTGCCATTGCAAAGGTTAGTGCTGAATATTGTGTCAGCGTATTTTTGTCTCTCGTTCCTTCTGAGCACTTTGTTCTCTGAGTGCATGCAGAGTGAGTAAATAAATGTAGAGTAGCTTCCTACCTAATGGAAGTCCTGTCAAGCACCTGGTCAGTGCAGGGTGAGACACTGCCTCGCTGAGCCAGGGAGGCCAGAAAGTGCTTTTCTAGAGTGTGTATTAGTGTCATTGACCAGGACTGTTTTGCAGTAAGTAACCAAGCGTTAGATGATCAGAAGGTCTACTCTAATAGCTCTGTCTTCTGTGTCAGTTGAAAAAGCTTTCTCACTTTATAGGAGATGAGGTAACACTGTGACAATTGCTAATTAATATCAAATTAACTTCTTTTGAAGGATCGACCTTTGTCAGCAAGAGAACGAAGGAGGCTGAAACAGTCTCAGGAGGAGATGTTCCCTTCTGGTAATTTTTCTGTTTGCATGTTAACATTCTATGTGTAAGTAGGCCAATAACTTCTCTGTGAAGAAATTTATAGTTTGCTGTCTGTTCTTTACTAACACCTTCAGAAAGATGCACTAAGAGTCTAGTTGGGTGTCAAATAAAATTTTCTGTTAACATGTCTGTATTTTTCTGCTTCTTACTCAGTTATGTTCAATTGTGTTTAGTGATGACAACTTGTCTTTGAAATGTACATGAGGCGCAGAATGTACACCTTTCAGATAGGAGCTTCAGTGTTTTCTCTTAGCAGAATACCTACCTGCCTGTCTTCTGCCAGGTGATAGACTTTTTCTTGCATGAGCATGAAACTAATTCAAAATACATGCAGCTAAGTTGTAAATATTGTAAAAATGTCATCCTTCTAGTGATTCCAGCGAGACGAACGTCAAGTAGTGCAGTAGTTGAAGCAAAATCACATACGGAAAATCATGTTAAAGTTGCTCAGTCCTCATCAGATCCCAGTATTTCGCAGGTAAACTGGGGTCATCTGCTTTTGAAATATTTAAATGCAGACAATATTTGGGAAGAAAATAATATATTTTTAAAAGAATGTGTGGAAGAAACACTCAGTCACTAAAAGTGCACAGTTCTCTGTAGATTGCTTTATAAGTCCTGGGGTAGAGTACAGATGTCTAATCCACCTTTTTGTTCAACTAGATCAGTTTAAAATTCCAGGCTCACTGTGCGTTTTCATTCCACTTGAGATGAAGACTAGAGGTCTCTCACTGATTGTTATGGGCTCTCTAAATTGCAGTGCTTTTTTTTATTTTGGAAGGGAAAAACTTTATGCTGAACTATATTTTAGTTATAGATCAACAGTCTGCTTTAAATTTCTATTAACAACACACTGCCTTTAGCCTGGTACATGTAATTTTGCTTTGGTGTTTAAACATGTTTGTTTGTTTTAAATGTACATGTTTTAAATGACTGCAGATTTATGTGCTGGCAAAAAGGAATAGTTGCTAGATAAAAAGTTAATAGTTTCTATTAATATTCTCTTCCTTGTCTAATTAAGTTTTTTAAGATCTTAAACATACATTGGACAAAATCTTCTGCAACATCAGGGGAACATTATTAATACCAATAAATGCAGAAGAGTAACTGTGAAGAAATTTTATTCTGAAAATTCAAAGAGTAGGCTCTATTTTCCTCAGCCCAGCGCTTGCATGAAAGGTGTTTTACATGTTTTACCTACGTGTGTGTGCTTATAAGTGGTATCTAAATGCAAAAACTTCACCTGCATTCACTAACTGAGATTCCATAAGGTTAGTACACACTAGCTGTATGTGCATATGCTAATAATGTTTTTGCATATTGTGCTGTGCACTGAACACAAGGTTGGAGAGAAACAAGTAGTTAAAGTCTCCATATGTTTTAGGGAATGCTGGGAACTTACTGAACTGATAAAAATGTATTTAAATACTGGTTTTAAGTGTGTATTAAAGACCAGTGGATGGGCTAAGGGTAATGACTTTGCCCGTTCTTAGACAACTATATTAAAAACATACATGATTTATTTGTTTTCTAATAGAGGCACTTGGTGAAGTACTTAGAGTGATTAAAACTGCACAACTGAACTGTAATGCTGGTTCAATAAGCTTTTCATAAAGTATGTCTTCTGTATTAGCTTGCATTTAAAACCAAAGGTTACACCTCTTAAATATTATCAAGCTGAGTCTGTAAACGCATTTGTTGAAATAGTGTTGGGTTTTTTTCTGTGTAAGAACAGTAATTCATGCCATATTGATAAATTCCTTTTGACTGTTAGAATTTTTGTCATTTATTCCCTCTTCCCTTAGCGAAAGAGTGCAACCCATTGCCCGTCTGATGACGAGTTAAGCTCTTCCACAAGCTCTACAGATAAGTCTGACGGGGATTCCAAGGAGAAGTAAGTATTTTGTTTAGTACTGTGCAAGAGTTTTCACTCCTGTGTTGGACCTTGACTTAAGAGTGGAAAAAAAATGGCAGGAATTACTTTCACGCTTTATTTCTACATAGTGTGTGCTTGAAGAAGTATGTGATGAATAAAGAAAACAAACTCTGTTTAATTGTTGCCCCTCTGTGACTATAAACTTTCTGTGCTGGACTTTCTGCGACATGTAATTGTGTACCTCTGCTTTTTGTCAACTCTAGCTTCCCAGCAAACCAGTCTTCCAGCATCAAAGGACATAGACTGTCAGGAAGCAATAAAAGCAGGAGTTAAAGGTGTCAATATGCTTCCTTTCCACTGTGAACGAGGCTGAATTTATTTCTGATTTTGTCAGCATAGGCTGCTTTTCAACAAATATTATTTGTTGCATCACCACAGGTGCAGCTACACAGGTAGCAGCAGCCAACAGAATTGTGAATTGTTGCTATTTCAGCCTTTGTTAGATGAAATACTGATAATGTTGCTATTGATAAATCTGCACCACAAGAAGTAATTCAACATGGAATACTTAGTGAACCTCACGAAAATTATTCAAAGTCTCTGAATGCAAGGTGGAATTTGCATCGTGACCGGTGACTGAATTACATCTTATTTCTCCTGTACTAGAAAAAGCAATATGAATGAAATGAATGACTTGGTGCAGCTAATGACACGGACACTGAAAATGGACTCTAAGGAGAACTCAGAATACTGTGTAACTTCAGCTCCAGCCCCAGAGTTTAAACTTCATAGAAAATATCGAGACACTTTGATTTTGCATGGAAAGTCACCTGATGAATCAGAGGAATTAAAATTTGAAGAGATTCCTTCAGGTCTGTTGTTCTGTTTTTGCTCTAAATGAATGGTTGTCAACTGCTAATAACCAAAGAAAACCTGCTAGTGGGCAACAGAAGACAATGCACTCTTATTTCATTTCTCATGTCTCAGCAATGCTTACAGAAGTAAATATCTTCCTAAATAATTTTGTGTGCAAAACTGCTCTAGTTCTGGTTTACTTGGCAATGAAAGGAATGTGTGATCGATCTGTGTAATTATTAATGAAGAGAGAAAGCTGGTCTGCAATAGGATTTTTCTCCATATGACTTATATTCAAAAGCCTCTTGAGTATTTTGAAATAATATTTTTAAGGCATTCAAGCGATTTGAGAGCTGTAAAGCTTTGTGAATGATGGATAAAGCTGAAATAGTACACAAAGCATTAAACACAGTGGAGTTTTGTACGAGTATAGGCATTCATCCTTATTGCAGAACTTGGATAAGCTTCTTTTTCCTACTGATATAGGTCCAAGTATCAAACCACTCTCCTTGCTTAAGGTCTGGTTTAGACCTTATTCCAAAAAATGAGAAAAATCTATTTGCTATGACTGCACTTACTATGTAACAAGTGAAAAAGCTGAGGGTAGGTTTTGAAGTCTCAGACCTTTTTTGTGCTTATTGTTATAAATGAGGAGGATTCTACTTGTAATTAGTCTGGTGAAGGGCAAAGCAAAGGGAGAACACCTTTTTCCTGTTGGTAACTTGATTCTGCATAGCTAAAGTAAAATACATTGAAAGAGTTTGTCTCTAAACAGGTATGACAGAAGGTACAAATTTCAGTGGGTTTTTTTCTGTCCCTTTTTCTCACTCTTAAGTATTGTCTAGTGAGATTCCCCAGCTATTTACTTGATACCATTTGGGATGACAGGGCTGCTGTATTTCTAAGCTGAAACTTATTCAATTATATCAGATATTTTATTTTCAGACAGTGATCCATCCTATGAAAGGAGTGTTATTTCTGTGATTAAAAGAGCAAGCTGGTGCCCTCGGTTCCCCTTAAAAAATGACTCTCGCGTTGGCAGCTTCAGCTCAAAGGCTGTTAAGATAAACGGGCAGATGGCAGAAATGGTGCCATTAGTGCTTTACAGTCATTAAACTTTTTTTTTTTTCACATTTGCTGTAAGTACAAGTTACTGAATTATTAAAACATTTGGGTGGTGGTGTAGTAGTAGAGAATAGTACTTTTCATTCAAATAATATTTGTGATATTAGTACACAGAAACCACCTGAAAAGAAGCTGCAGGGACCTGAATTGTGCAGACTGCATTGTGTCTGCATTGACTTTGTACTGTCCAGGGTCTTAAGAGTTCCCATCTGAGTGCTTCTGATTCACCTGCACCGTGGTGGTTTGATGGCTCTCACCAGCCAGTTCTCATTAACAGTTGTTTCATGCAAATATTCAGCCTGAATCCTGTGGTAATACTTCTAGTCATCCCATATCCTTCTGCAGAGTATGAAAATTGACTGTGCTGAAAGAAATTATTACTGTATTGATTTTTTTTTATTTGTTTTAATTTTTATTAGATATGTTATCAGTTCCTGACAAGATTAGGAGAATGGTTGAAATCCTAAGATCCGATGTGGTGCAAGGATTGGGAGTGAAACTTCTTGAGAAGGCGTACAGCATCATGGAGGAAGATGATGAAGTGAAAAGAGAGGTATCTTTCATAATAAAATGGTTTAATTTCTTTGTAAACTTAGATAAATGAGCAGGGTCTTTGCTCCCTACCCCCTCCTTTTTTAGGTACTGATACAGTGGTGCAAACCTTGATTCCAAAAAGGGTTTACATAGTCATTAGCAGGCAAGGGCCCAAGTATATTGTCGTTTTCAATCTTAAAAAGCTTGATTCTGAATGTAGACTATGCTCAACCACACATTCTTCAGAAAGCACAGGAGCTTTAGAATCCCCGAGTTTGTGGAAGAACCAAGGGAAGCAAATAATTTTCCTCTGTGGTGTTTCTCCAATAATAATTTCTTTTGACCCATAATTTTTTATCTTCACATTGCTTGCCTCATGCTACTTATGTCCAAAGTGAGAAACAGTTTAATGTCCATTCCTAATAGAGGTGAATGAGCAACACCTCCAGCTCATTTGATTTAAAACTTGGTTACAAATAAAATACTGCACAGGTAAGTATAACCTCTGAAGACCTGATTTATATTTTAAGTTATCGGGTGAGATTTGGAACTCTCTCGCTTTCAGACAACAGACTCTTCCATTTTTCATCCCTCCCATCTATGATGTCGGAATTCACATGCTGCTTTCAGATGAGTGCTTCGGTTATTTTTATATCCATTTTTCATCCCTCCCATCTATGATGTCAAAATTCACATGCTGCTTTCAGATGAATGCTTCGGTTATTTTTTTTTTTTTTTTTTTTTGATGCAAATTATATCTTCAGATGTTTTTATAATGATACCATTAAATGAAATTTGTACTTATGCAGTTTACCTAGGTCTGCATCTGACTATTTCCAGGTATGTCTCCTCTTTTTCTACCTTGATATTTTGTCCAGGAAAAATTGAAGTAATGTGATGCCTGTTCAGGACTCAGATGAGTTGGTCAAGGCCATTTGCATTTTCAATCTTAAAAAGCTTGATTCTGAATGTAGACTATGCTCAACCACACATTCTTCAGAAAGCACAGGAGCTTTAGAATCCCCGAGTTTGTGGAAGAACCAAGGGAAGCAAATAATTTTCCTCTGTGGTGTTTCTCCAATAATAATTTATTTTGACCCAGAATTTTTTACCTTCACATTGCTTGCCTCGTGCTACTTATGTCCAAAGTGAGAAACAGTTTAATGTCCATTCCTAATAGAGGTGAATGAGCAACACCTCCAGCTCATTTGATTTAAAACTTGGTTACAAATAAAATACTGCACAGGTAAGTATAACCTCTGAAGACCTGATTTATATTTTAAGTTATCGGGTGAGATTTGGAACTCTCTCGCTTTCAGACAACAGACTCTTCCATTTTTCATCCCTCCCATCTATGATGTCGGAATTCACATGCTGCTTTCAGATGAGTGCTTCGGTTATTTTTATATTTTTTTTTTTTTGTTAATATTTAAGTAGTTCCTGCTTTTTTAACATCAGTAAATTTTGTGGGGCATTTTTTTGTGTGTTCTAAATAGTTGCAGTTGCGGGAGCACATGGGAGAGAAGTACGCAAGTTACGGTGCAAAGGTACGCCATCTGAAATTTCTTGAAGAAAACGTGAAGTTCTGAGCAAAACTTCTTCCCTAGAGAAAAGGACTGGTTTGTAGGTCATTTGATAGATTGGACCAGCAACAAAGCACATTTATCCATTGACCTCCTTTGCTGGAATAAGGACTTGAACTTGCAAAAAACTTTATAGTTTGTAGTAATATTTTTCATGTTAAAATGTGAACCAGGCTATCACTTTCTCAGAAGAGAAACTGTTTAGCTTATATTCTCTTAATGAAACTTCTAAAAGTTGTTTTTTATAGATGCAAAGAGGGATGGATACCAAGTTTTGTATACAAAGTGTCAAAAAAAAACAAAAAAAAAGATGGTTTGAATTCCTCATACTGAAAGGTTTTTGGTATGCTCACATACTAAATATGGTAATGAAATCTACGCGAAGGCTATGGTGTGATAAGCTATTACATCAAATAGTTGTGAAAATTTAGCAGGGAGAAACAGTTACTAATTTTTGCAGCACCAAAAGCCCTCCAGGTTCTGTAAATTGCCAAGTTAAAGTGCTAAAGGGGGCAGCTGTACTGCTTTTAAGCGCAGCCTTTGCTTTTGTGTCTTATTGCTAAGGCAGTCACTAAGGTGGTGGAAAGTATTTGGTAACTGGATAAAATAAGTCTGAAAATGTTTGAAAGGAACACAGCCACGGTTACCATGGTCCCAGCTGGAGAAATCCCTTTGCCTTACAAATACTAATTCCTTTTAGGAATGAGTGCCCAGGACCTTGGAGAAATAGGCGTCTTAGCTTTTCCCTTTCTTTGCATCTGGATTGTGTTGTGACACATGCCCAGGCATTGTCATGTACCATCACTACAGAAAAAACATGTGTTCTTTTTACAGGATAAAGAAAAGGAATTGAATTTGTAAAATAAAGTTTTAAATGCCCAACCTGTCTCTTTCCCTGCCTCTAGCTTAAATATTGTAACCTCCGGCACCTATGAGGGAGATGAACCTGACAGTAGTAAAAAAGTGCAATACCTGTGGATCCTGCTGCCTCTCACATACTTGATGCTCAAGTTGAAATGTTTCAAGAGCTATTGCATTCTGTAGTGATGTTACTTTCTCTTTAATTTAAACAAAAAAAAAAAAAGCCACTCTGTAATCTACTATCCTAGAACACTTTCCAATTCTTAGCATTTTTCAGAACTGTGGGGTATGTACTGTTTTACAGGACAAGTTAAAATCTGACACTACTGTACCTTGTTTTACATATAGAAATATTTTAGTAGAAGTCCAGCTGTGTATTACTTTTTAGGCTATGGCAACAGCTTAACTAGACTTGAATATTTTGCTGTGTTCCTTTTTAGTAAAATGCTAGAGTAAGATATGACCTCCAGCAGCCTTCTAAAGTTAATGCCCCCACCCCTTTCCTTCACAGACTTTCTTTTCCTTTCCGTGACTTCACGGAAACTCCAGCCAAAATTTAGAGAAGCCTTCGTGCTCTCTGCAGATCTTGGTGTACTCATGCTGCTATACAAAGTAGTTAGAAAAAAAAAACCCAGACACCAAGCCATGAAGTATCTGCCAGCGGAAATGCATTTAGAAAACATAACAAAGTAACAGCATGAACCACATTTTTTTTTTTAGCTTTTAGCGTCTTTTCTGCTTTCTGTCTGCTGTCTTCTTTTCTTCTGTTCCCGTCTCCTGGACAGGTAGCCAGTTCAGGGGATTGCGGCGGTACATAGGCCACGGAGGGAGTGTTAGCTTAAGGGAAAGGAATAAAGTATGTAATATGGAATAAAAATATGTAAATCAAGTTGCTAGATAAGTATTTGCACAGCTTGTTAGGAAAATCTCATTGTAGCAATTGCTACTACTGTACCAATTAGTCTTAAGAAAGTTCACACAAATTCATACTACAGAGATACACATAGTTTACATCGTATACTGCATAGTCATGCTTAAGTAAACTCTTTGCGAGGAGGAGGAGGAGGACAGCACCCACCCTGAAGAAAACAAGGATACCCCTGGACTACTGAGGTTAAGGCCAGCGTCCCACCCCCTCCGACACCTCTGTGACACCCCCCTGTTATCTGGCATCAGAGATAAGTGGCTGAAGCAAGACCGACTCCGGGGACCTTTACATCAAGTAAGAACCAGGTGGACGATGATGCCATAGAATTATAGGTGCTTTTCAAAAGAGTAGTGTGTGTGTGTGTGTGTGTTAAGTAGTGATCGGTCAAATTCTGTTGTATCTGAACACTTTAAAGGTCTAAGAACCACGTGTAAAAAAACCCTGAGTGTGGGCCAATTGGAAGGGGACACCTCATGGGAATGAACAGGGAATTACTCTTGCAATTTGCTAATTTGTGTCCCAGCCTCTCTCCTCAATCCTCGGCCAGCTGCGAAATTCTCACAAGCTGCCTCACCCTCCTTTACGTTTTCAATGGGATTCGCTTGATTTAAAAGTAAAATTTAATTCAAATGAAAAACTAACTCAAAAGCAGTATTAAATTGCAGCGTTCTCTAAAATCTTACAAGCATTTAAGAAAAGGCACTTACTGGCGTGTAAAGCACTTTCTACAAAAGTGCTATCAAAGAAAGAACAACCATTTAATAACAATCTGAATTACACAGCAAACCTTGGTCTGTGCTGGCAGCCCCTGAATTTAATGATGACTCCAGGTAAAACAGTGAATGTATTTTCTGGTTTGGGAAAAAAAATTCTTACCAAACACGATAAAGCAAATCCAGCCATAACTATGTAGACAGTCCATGCAAACTGTTCAGTTATATATCCATAGATGAAACCAATTATCTGCAAAAAAAAATAAGAATCAAACTTTAAGCAAACACACACATTTTCCCGTGCCCTGATTAAGTTAAGGGGCAGAGGGGAGAAGTAGAAAAACACAGGCTTTTCAAAAGCACAGTTCATACATCTTTCTAACGTTGTTTTCAAAATTGTAGGTCAATAATGAAAGTAAAAGATTGAAAGAAGAAAAGTCTTAATCCATGGCAGCCCCTGTAATTTTGTTTAAAGCTTGTAAGCAGATAAACCAAACAATCAGAAAAAAACCCACTTTGTAAGATCAGAAAACAAAATAAGTCCTTTATGTTATCACCCATAGTTCTAGGATACTTACTGCAGAGACAAGAATGATTCCTTGAAAAATCTGTTCTGCTAATTTTTGGCCCTTGTAGTCCTGGGGAAAGAGATAATTTTTTGTCAGTTGCCCCAAACACTACCAGTTAAACGCTTTCAGGTTAGAGCTTCGTGTCAGCCTGACCACAGGTTCTCAGCTTTTTTTGTCAGCTTTCAAGCCAGACTGGAATTATTTTTCTTACGTGTCTGGATTTAAAGTGGGAAAGAATTAAGCTCTTAATTCCCTTAGCACCTCCCCTGCAATCTTGACCATGTCACCTAAAAACAAAAGCAAGCGCTGTCCATTCAGGATGAGCAGTGCAAGCTCAGAATATGATAGAATCATAGGATGGTCAGAGTCGGAAGGGAGTTTACAAGATCATGGAGTTCCAACCCCCCTGCCTTGGGCAGAGACACCTCCCACCAGACCAGGTTGCTCCAAGCCCCATCCAGCCTGGCCTTGAACCCCTCCAGGGATGGGGCAGCCACAGCTTCTCTGGGCAACATGTACCAGTGTCTTAGCACCCTCACAGGAAAGCGTTTCTTTCTGGTGTCTAATCTAAATCTCCCCTCTTCTAATTTAAAACCGTTACCCCTTGTCCTGTCACTGCACTTCCTGACAAAGCGTCCCCCCCCAGCTCTCCTACAGCACCCTAAACCGCCACTTTTCGAGCCAAAATACGCAAATTATACGCATCCCCACAGCAGTTCCTCACGCCCAGATGTCGACACCGCACGGAGGAAGGGGAACGCTGCCACCGCCACCACCACCACCCGGGGCCGAGGGCCCGGGCCTACAGCGGCGGCCGCCCTACCATCTGCGTGGGGATGGAGCGGAAGAAGTTCAGCATGGTGGCGGCAGCGGAGAGCCGCTCTTCGCGCTCCTCGTCCCCGTAGTCGATGCCCCGCGGCGGCTGCCAGCTGTCGCCCTGCCCGGCGGCGAGTCGGTCCTCAGCGCGTCCCTCGCCGCGCTGCCGCAGGACCGGAAGGCGGCCGCTGAGGTGGCCGGAAACACCCCCGCTTCACTCCGCCCTCATCGCCGTCATCCTGAGCTGGCGATCTCCGCTCTCCCGCCTCCGCCGTTGGCTCCGCGCCGCCGCTGCCCCGGGGCTGGGTTGGGCCCGGCCTCCGCCTCCCCCGCGACCTCCCCGATAACGGCGGGCGCGGCGCAAGACGCTGTCTCCCTGACAACGGCGGCATCGAGTCTCAGGACCCCTGACTGAAGGGGCCTTCAGCCGGCAGGTGCGAGGCGCCTGCGGGCATCGCCTGCTCAGAACCGACGCTGAGTTGGTAGCCTGCGGGCTGCCCTTCCCGGCTAAGGTTCGAGCTCTGCTGACGAACCCGTCGGTAGACGCGGCCGCCCGGTCTGTGCGGCGGGACGGGCGCGGCGCCGCCTTGGCGCCCGGCGTCTATCAGGCATCGCCGCGGGCACCCCGCGGCCCTTTGGGCTGCTGAGGGTGGGTGGCGGCGGCCGCGCGGGCGGCGCGCGCTGGCGCTGCCGAGGTGGCAGTTGGCGGCGACGCGAGCGGACGGTGAGGGGAATGGCGGCGGGGTCTCGGTAGAGGCGGCCTCGGAGGAGGAGCTGCGGGGGAGCCCCCGCGCCGTAGGCGGCAGGCAGCCAGAGGGACCGCCGTGCAGCTCGAGGAGCAGGCGGTGAAACGGGGGCGTGTTGTGGGGTGAGGGGGGAGCTTCGTGTGTGGAAACCGCGTCAGCGGAGCGGCTGAGGCGGTGTAAGCGCCGAGCGGGGGCTCGAGTACGTTAGCGGGGGTTGTGCCTGCGTTGACGATAATTTCTGGCTGTAGGTGCCTTTAGCTGGGGCCGTGCGGAGTCACTGCGGGGCAGGCGCTGCCTCCGTGTGTTGCCCCCTCAGCGTCGCCGCCGCGGGGCCCGGGGAGCCCGTTAGAGACAGGCCTTGCCCTGCGCCCCCGCTGCCTGTCCCCACCGGCTCCGGTGGTGCTGCGGACACGGCGTTTGCTTGGTGCACTCCGTAAATGTATCTTCCCCACGGGAGAAGCGCAACAGCAGAGAGGAGGCTGTTACGTCCGAGCGGCGGAACAGGCACAGTTTGTGATACCTCAACTTGGAAATTTTGCTAGAGCTTTGATGTAGAACAGCCTCTGTTTCTTGAGTCTTGCCTGTTGTTCTGGTGTGTTTTCTGTGTGTTACTTGAGAGCTGTTTCACGCTCTAAGATGCGTAGTTCTTGTTCTCATTTCACAATCTCTGGTACCGTTAAATAACGAAAACGTGTGTTTGAATTGCGTACCAAAGTTGCATCAGTGATTTGAGCGTGTGGTCTTACCCTCTTCTATAACATGTTGGTAATACCTTCTTTTACACTTCTGAGATCTTTTTTTGTGTGATGATGCTTTAGCTGATATTCTGTTACACCTTATGTAGAGAATTTCATGGTATTGAAAATATATAATGCTGGTTGTTAAAATCTTATAAACAGTGTCCTGTAAAAATCTTGCAGTTAGTGAAGCACGGAAAGAAATGTATAATCATTTACCTTATTGGTGGGATGCTTCCAGATGTAGTAATAACTGTAACAATAACTTGGTTCAATGGTAAAAGAAACCCCATAAATAATTTTTGTATTGCTTTTGGTGACAGTGTGCTATGCCTTGTGCAAGCACACACTGGAAGTAGGAAGTGACTGATGTATTTTTTCTCTGGCAGGTTTGCAGGAGGCTTATGCTAATAAGTAAAATAACAAGAGCAAAATGACGTTAAGGAAAGGTATGTGCATATGTGTGTGTCTAATTTTTAAAAAATATCTTTTTAACTTTTCTGAGTTTCCCAATCTATCTCTGGTTCTATTGATAAACCTTTTTTCTTTTAATTTTTCAGTGAACATTTCCATCCTTATAGTGGCTGTTGTCATATTTTTGCTAGTTCTTCATCATAACTTTCTAGGCCTCAGTGACTTCTTGAAACGGGAGTTATCAGGTATGATGCCTTTTATTTATTTATTTTTGAAGATTGGTGGGAAAGCACAAGCTCATAATGTGTATGATAATGATCAATCATTTGCATAACAAGGTATAATTTTTGTACTCTTTCATGAGTACATCTTTTGCTGTTCTCATACCCAAGAAACTTCAACTTGGTGGGCCTGTCTGTTCTTGCTGTCCTGTGACTTTTCTCTGTCAGGAAGCCAGGTGAGATAGCAGTAAGGGTTCCTTCTGGCTATAACAGTCATTAAGATACGATTCAGTTTGTTTAAAAAAAGCCTTTTCATTTTTAGGAGTCTGCTTTTAAGAACTGCACGTGGTCCCCTAGAGCTTCTCCATGTTCCTATTGACTGCCAAGTCCCAGTTTGCTGCTCCTGGGAGCTGTTGCTCCTGGGTAGCAGTTGTACAGGTGCTTCCCAGCAGCATTTGAATAGGAGCCTGGCAGGTCTTAGCCAGGAATCGGCTGAAGTCAAAGCTGCTGAGCTCTGTCCTCAGAAAGAAGCAGAAACCCAGCTTTGTGAACAGCAGAATTTTGTCCACAAACTCACAAATCCCTGTTTGCTATGTTGCTCAAATTACCTAAAATTATCTAATATGCAATAGTCTAGGTCATCTGAAGGGTATCGGTGTTTTATAAGAAGTGCGGGTAGCGGGTAATTTGCCAGCTTTTATGGGTGATATGGTCCAATCATAAATTTAAACACTGATCTCCCATTTTCCTGCACACTATGAGTACAAATTCTTGTTGTTTCAGCTTAGATAATGTAGTGTGATCTGTGATGCCTGGAATAAACATGGGCTGGACTTAATGCCTTGATCTTCAGTGGAAAAATATTCACAACAATGACTTTAATTTAGAATTTCTTTTTACTTTGTTGGTTCCTACCTAAGAGGAAAAGAAAGTAGAAGAAAGAGAGGGAAGGGTGATGTGGAGAAGACTAGAAGGTGGTTAGGGTAAATGGGAGGGCAAAGTCAATGAGTTTATAGACATGGCAGAAGGGACCAAAGCTAATTGTGGCCTACTGGAGTTTAAGCTTCATTTTAGTACCTTGTTGTGCTGTGTGTGAATATGTATGGTTAAACTGATATAGTTTATTTGTGTGATATTTTCCTGTTCATTGACATCTTGGATTCTCAAGGGCAGGAGCTGTATTTTCATCCTGGCACGCTATGAGCCACACCTCAACTGAGACATCCAAGTGGCTGCATAGTAGAAACTATTGAAGGTGTTTGGAATTTTGGTGTGGTAATAATGTCTGTTTCATTTGCGTGAAACAAGTACGTGATGCCACTTTTTCTCCACAGATTCAAATCCATTAGGACTTCAGCCTATTGATTTCATACCTGCAGCTCCCCAGAGGCTGGCAGATGAGAGGAATGATAAGGAGATTTCTGTGGTCATTGCAGCGTCAGACGAGAGGCTTGGGGGTGCAATTGCAGCCATGAACAGTATTTACCGCAACACCAGATCCAATGTGGTTTTCCATATTGTTACTTTGAATGATACTGTGGATCACTTGAGGTAATGATCTCTTCATTAGATTCCCACAATACCTTAAAACTTAAGTATCAGTGGGAAGAGGAAGATCTGACTTTTCCTGGAACTGCACTCCTCAAAATTGTTTGCAGTTCTAGCTGCTGCTGCTTGTTGCAACTTGGTGACAAGGCTGCTATGGGGAGTCCTGTGGTCATTCCTTTGGGTAATGGCTCAGGGGTGGAAAAGAGCCATCTTTCCCAATGGGGTTGGAGTTTGTTGGTGGGCGGGTTGTAAAAGTTACTTCCTACATTTCATCTAAGCAGTTACAACACTGGCAATAAATTTTCTCCATTTTTGTGGATTGTTCTCTGATCCTTTTATTTTTACCCTCATCTGTTCACACTGATATTTTTGGAAGGACCTGTGTTAACAGGACCATATATTTCTAAAAAACTAAGAAGCAACCTACCTCTGTCACATCTGTGCATTACACTGATAGTGGGCATGTCCCTGCAGTCTTACAGGACACCACCAGCATCAGCCATAGATTACATTCTATATGTGTATTTGTTGGATAGGGAAGTGAGTGGCCAGGTCAAGATCTGTGTTGCTGTTAATTGGATCCCTTGCTTTTAGTTTGATTTTTGTCTCATTTAACAAGATCTGTGCCTTTTCTCCTGTTTGCAGGCTGTGGCTAAGTAACACTGCCCTGAAAAATTTGAGATACCGGATTTTGGATTTTGACCCTCGTGTCTTAGAAGGGAAAGTACAAGTGGATCCTCAAAAAGCAGATGCCTTAAAACCAGTGAGGATGATGCTGTTTACTGTTTGCAATTATTAGTTAGTAGCAATATATTTTGGTATCGGCTTTTAAACACAACTAGAGATCAAAATCAAATCTGTTAAGATATAAGCAATCTTTTATAATCAAACTAATAACTTTCAGTAAGAATAAATTTCCAGATAGTGAGAGGTGGATTTGAATATCTACATATGCATGCCTGATACTGTTTTTTGCTGCTAGCTACAGTGAAACACAGCAGCTTGCATGTCAAGCATGCCAACACCTCAGAGATACTACAGGCATATGTAGAGAAGTAAGAAATTCTAATGTAGACCAGTTTTAAATGTAGTTTATCAATGCACAAATTCATAGGAAACCAGGAACTGATGGAAACAGTTTACTGTAAATAACTTATAGGATATTGCTGCCTATTTTACTTCCTAGATAGAAGTTGTTTTGGGTAGAAGTGCCAGGAGTAATGGTCAATTTCACATTTATTTGGACAAATTTTCATTTAATTATTCACTTCTCTTGTTTTCTTATTTTCACAGTTAACCTTTGCAAGATTCTATTTGCCCAATTTGGTACCTCATGCAGAGAAGGTCATCTATGTGGATGATGATATCATAGTGCAAGGTATGGGACCTTTTCTTAAGCTTTGGCCACTGGCCTTGTCCAGAGGTCAATATGCTGTCTCTTACAGTAACCAAACACTTCTACTTGAAAAAGTAAGATGTAAAAAGATGTAAAAACTGTAAATATGAATGAGTTGCATTAAACTGAATGGTTTTGTCTGTTCTAGCAGTGGACTGAACAAAAAGTCACTCAGTGCTTCATCAAGATTGCTTTTAATTTTTCTGTGCTTACTTCCACTTTTCAGATGATATTCTTGAACTTTACAACACTCCCTTGAAACCTGGACACGCAGCTGCATTTTCAGATGATTGTGACTCAACCACTAACAAAGTTGCTGTCCGTGGAGCCGGCAATCAGGTTAGTTTTATTCTGATTCAGTGGTGACAATGCTATAGATCCCAGGCTTTGGAAACAGGCACTTGGTTTTATTGTTCTTGCAGGTTGACTTGCAAATGCAGTGAACCTAAAAGTGTGACTGTCCCTCCCCAAATCAATTTATGCTGATGTTTGTGTTACAAATGACACCTGCAGTTTCTGTTTAGGCACAGTAAAAACACTTTTTGCTGTGCTTTCCAATGAAAGTAATTCCCAGTATGGAACAGCAGGAGGTCTTAGAACATCAGAGGGAGAATTTTTCATTTATGAGTGTATAAAATGTACTTTTTCTGGGAGTGGTACCATATTAATAATATGGTATTATTAAGTCCATGCAGCATTCCTTAAAATATGTAGTTTCTATAATAATATTTTTAAAATGTTAGACCTCTTAAGTTTTCTTGCTCTTGTGTTAAAGGAAGGAGTATTTGCTTTAGCAACTTCAAGTTATGCTTGTCTGTTGGGGATTGTGCAAAATTTTTCTTTAAATAGCAATTTGACCATATTTCAAGCTGATTTCTGTTATCTTTTTTTTTTTTTCCCCCAGTATAATTACATTGGGTTTCTAGATTACAAAAAAGAAACCATCCGAAAGCTTGCCATGAAAGCCAACACCTGCTCTTTCAATCCAGGAGTTTTTGTCGCCAATTTGACAGAATGGAAATTACAGAACATCACTAAGCAACTGGAGAAGTGGATGGCACTTAATGTAGAGTAAGTACCCACAAGCTGGGGGTGACAGTGGATCAGGGGCTGGGTTATGGTGACAGCATCTAACTGTTAAATGAAGGACTGTGTATGTATCTGTGGATTCCTGTCATCCAGCTGCAAGTGAAAAATCAACTAATTTAGGGCCACGCAAGCATACTATCCTGACTTTGTTTTATCTTCTCTTCCAGAGAGGAACTTTACAGTAGGACTCTGGCCGGTAGCATCACGACACCTCCACTGCTAATTGTATTTTACAAGCAACATTCCAGTATTGATCCCATGTGGAACGTGCGGCATCTTGGTAAGTATGAAACATTTGTGATACTGATCCCCCAGTGTGTTTCTCTAGGTCCGTAGCTGGACACCTAGTTGATGATGCAGCTGATAAAATCATAGAATTGTCTAGGTTGGAAGGGACCTTTAAGATCACCTAGTCCAACCGATGATGATGATCTTTTCTTCCCCTATTTTATACCTTGTTCTTTAAGAAACTCTGCTTTGCAATACCAGCTTGGGGCTTGTGGGCCTGATTCTTCCTGTTCTTTGTTGAACTGCTACGGGGATAGTTCTTGAATTGACTTACACTCAAATTACCTCTCATTTTCCTTTTCTTTTTTCACATATATATTGTATCTGAAGTGATCGTAGGTGTTTCCTCCAGGATTGTTGAGAGGAACATACATTGGTATCTGTTCTGCTGCTGGTGAAACCCTATTGCTGGGAGAACTTTCTTTGTTGAACTGCTACGGGGATAGTTCTTGAATTGACTTACACTCAAATTACCTCTCATTTTCCTTTTCTTTTTTCACAAATATATTGTATCTGAAGTGATCGTAGGTGTTTCCTCCAGGATTGTTGAGAGGAACATACATTGGTATCTGTTCTGCTGCTGGTGAAACCCTAATGCTGGGAGAACTTAGGTTTTGTTTCCACTGAACAATACATAGGCTGCTGAATGCATCTGGGTATTAGGGGAGTTTTATAGAACTTGGAAGTTAAGGCAATACATTAAAATAGATACTGAGACAGATCAAAGTGGCACTCGCTTACACCCAGTTACGTTTTTTTCACTTTGTTCTGATTTCTGCCTCCCATATCACCACCTTTCTCCATAAATGACAGGATTTACTTTGTTGAAATCCTTTGTTTTGAAGTTAAAATATTGCATGTTGGTGTTTCTGCTGCCTTTATTTCAGTCACTAATGCTTCTTTTCCAATAAAAGGGTCTAGTGCTGGAAAAAGGTACTCTCCTCAGTTTGTGAAAGCTGCCAAGCTGCTTCATTGGAATGGACATTTCAAACCGTGGGGAAGAACAGCTTCATACACTGAAGTCTGGGAGAAGTGGTACATCCCTGACCCTACAGGCAAGTTCAGCCTGATCCGCAGACATTCAGAAGCCTATGAAGCAAAGTAGAGTCAATTCTAGTAACTGATGGCATTTTCTCAGGAAACCTCTGGAGCCAAGCAGAACTTTTCTTTAGCCAACTTGTATTACAGAGCAGTCCTTGCTCCCTGCCTTCTGGAGCACAAACAAGGTGACGCACTTATTCTGGTGTGGTTCTGAAACACACAGGTCCAAAGGAGACTCACCTCACTTGTGTGACAGAAGATGCTACTCCAGCAGCACTACAAAGCAAGGGAGGATCTCCACTGACTAGCACTTTTGTTAGTTCATTTTGGGCTGTTACATGTTCTTCTGCTCTTTACTACAAGTCTTCTAGAGGAAAATCAATTTGTCAGCTACAGAACGAAACAGTTTCTAAGAAAAACATACAACTTCAGCTGGTGCTTTCACCATGCAAATATTGCACAGTAATGTACTGTAATTAAGAGCTGCTTGGGTTTTGTTCTGGTGGTTTTGGTTTTGTGTTTGGTTTTTGTTTGTTTTCTTATCCTGTGAAAGTTTCAACAACCCTTTCTTGCATGAAATCTCCTCCCAACCATTTCTGTGTAAGTCTTTCTTGCAGAATTCTGCAAAATTGAATCTTGTTTTGAAAGATGAATTTTTCAAGTATTATTTCACTATGCAAAGTGGTTTTAACTGCCAGTGAACACTAAAACATTTTTGTTAAGTGGTGGAGAAAACCTTGTTGAAAAATAAAAGCTAATTTTAACATGTTGACTCAAACCTCAGGTAAATGGCATCTGATCCTAGTCTTCGTACTTAAATAGTGTCAAGTGATTAAAACTAAAGTCAATTGAACTCATATTTGCAAAAGCCATCTCATCCTAAATTGTGCAGAATGTTTACTTTGGGGATGAGGCTCTATGAATTACAGATCAATTTTGTTATTGTTAAGTTCCTCATAGTTCTCTCAAGTAAGCATGGTTCAGCCACAGAAGTTTATCCCAACACGCCTTTCCCAGTCTTTTACAGTCATCAAGCGAGATTTCAGCGCCCTTTTGCAGGTGGCTGCCCATCACCTTTTATATAGGTAAGTTGTTTTGGTTTTTTATAGTTACAGTGTTAAGTTTGAGTAGTGGTTATTGTTAGCTGATTCTTGCTGGGAGCTATTGCAGCAATTTTAATACAGGTTTGAACTCGGAGTTGTCGTTCTTATCCAGTACTGCACGTGAACAGTACTCAGTGCAGGATGTTTAAATATAATGTCTTGTGTTAATGCAGAGATGAGCTCCGTGTTCTGTGGCCCAAGGCTCAGGGTAGCACAGACCTAAAGGGCTCGTTCATGTGTATGAGTAGGGTTTTAGCACTGCTTTGTAATTTTAAAAGGGTTTCCAACTAACAGTTGCAGTCCCTGCCCATAGTTCTGTTTGTGTCACGGATGATCTGTGGTTTGTTACCTTTTATACCTTTTCCTGGGTTTTGATGAACAAGAACTATTCTTGTCCTTGAAGTGTTTAAGAGCAATGAAGTAAGTTCAGTTATCAAAGTTTGAAATATGGGACTAGATCAGCTGACTCCAACTTAGTTCTGACATCCATGCTGTGATTTAGCAGGCTTATGTGAACTGCATGTGTCTGTGTCTGCACTCGATGCTATTTTTTTAAGCTGTGTAGGACTGTTCCTCAACATACATTTAGGGAAAATATAACTATCTACTAAAGAAATCAGACCTTTAGAAGAAAACAGGTGCACAGGAGGAAGACGCTTTGTATCAGGCACTTATTCTAAATGCTTACTTCATTGAGCAGCTGCAGGGCCTCTCAGTAATTCTCTTGCTACACCAGTTCTGCTCTAGGCCCAGCACAGGAACAGGGCAACGTTTTGCTTTACAGTTACCAGTGGTTACCGTGTATAATAGGTGTCATCGGGAGATGGGTCTTTTGGTCAAGAGCACCATAAGAACAAGAGACATACCTTAGGTCTAGCTGAAATAAGTAGCATTATCCACCCAACCTTTACATGAGAAAATTCTACAAGTTCTGAAAAAGTATACAGAAAGTTTACTGGTTTAAGTTATGCTCTAGAGGCACAGTCTCTGTAATCCTCTAGGAAAAACAAATTTTATGGAGGGAGGATGAAAATTTACCTTGAAATTTAATTGCTTGAACATGACTAGAGTTAAACTTCTATCATTGTTTTTCAAAGGAAAAGACAAAGGGTTTATCTTTCTGAAACAATCTTTTTATAAGGCAAAGTAAACAGACTCACTCAGTCTATTAAGAATTTTTAAAAACAGGTGCTTTTTTAACACAGGAAATAAAAATAATCTGGAACAATCAAGAGAGATACAGTATTATATACATTATTTGACACAGTAATAATTGTGAATCTTTGCAGCAGCTCTGGTATGCAGCGTTCCTCCAGCTTTAGCCACAAAACAAGTCTTCATGACTGTTCCAAAAGCCCGTAAGAGTCTCCAAACGGTATCTTCACACATAATTCATTACACATAGTCTGTATTAAAATCGTAGGCATCGTCATCATCTGCTGTCTTATCCAAGTTGAGCGACAGTGAATTGGAATGTTCGCTTTCTGAGAAAAGAAAAGGTGTAAGTGAAACCAATGCCGGTGCCACAGTACTAGAGACTACCCTTCAAGCCAGGGGTTTCATACAGACCTGCCATCTGCTTTTCTGAATTTGTAGGACTTGTTTGTCGTTTTCCAAGCTTTGCTTTCCTCGTGGCCTGAACTTTGTTTTCCTACAAGTCAGAGAGGTGAGACGTAAGTGTTTATTTGGACATCACTAATGAAGTCTCTAATGCAAACGAAACCTAACAGGGACTGATGATAGTGTGCATGTCCCCTTGTATAGTTGACTGGGAACACGCTGCCTTAGAACTGACCTAGAACAATGTTGTTTCTTTAATTACAAAAAAAGCCCAACCCTTATCTCCAGAAGCTTTTTGATTTATCCCAGTGGCTTCACAGAGCCTACAAGTTCTGTTTACAGCAGGATACTGACTGGGTACAGGTAGAAGCAGCCTAATGAAACACTGGTTTACCTCTTTGACATTCTTTTCTTCTTCCATATCATCTTGATCGTCATCACTTTCTGTGAAATCCTCCTCTTCATCTTCCTCCTCATCCTGGTTTGTTTCCAAGTTTTCCCACTCTGATGCTTCCTCTATCACTTTGTTTTCCTCTATTATCCCATTTGTCATACCAGCTGACTGGAAAATGATGCTGCTTGCTGGACTGGGGTATTTTAAAGCTGGGAAAAACACAGGAATCGACTGTAAAGTCACTGTTAAGTCACAGCACCAGATGCAATGCTGGGTCAGGGCTAGAAAAAAGACAGTCCCGCCCCTCCCTTCCTCAAAAACTGCCACACAAGCAGGTAGAACAAAGGACAATTCTCTTAGAATAGGTTTCTGTGAGGCATCTACAGAACACTGCTAGGAGCTGAGAGACTTGGATTTGAGTATAGATTTTACTGAGTAAAATGTATTTTGTTGGCCTAATTAGCCAGTGTTTATGTGCTTTTCAACTTTCTTTTTCCCTATTTCCTATTTAGGAGGGTTAGGTCAGATAAGCAGAAACTTAAGATCTAGCAAGGGTAATTTGTGTTAAGACAGCACACAGATGCACTGTTCTGTTTCATCAGAATCTCTTTCTTTCTTAGAAGGTTGATATTCACTCCATATTGGGACAGCTATCCTATAAACCCCAGGAGGACTTCCATTCAAAATCTCCCATTAAAACTACTACTACCACTCTTAAGGGCTGCAGTGCATTACAGTGTCGGTCCTACCTTGAACAGTGTTGTTGTTTTCTTCTTCTAGGCTCTTTAAATTAAAGCACTCCTGCATTTTAGCTATTTTGTCTTCCGTAAGATATGGTGGCGGTTGATGAGATCCTGGAGGTGTTGAGTGGTAGCTTATTCTAGCTCTAGGAAAATAAAATACCAGCATTAAAAAAACAACCAAGGATAACACAGTTAAATCACTGTATTTAAAAATAAGCCCCAGAGCACAAACCTCTCAAACTCCTCAACCTAACTCCTCATTTATTATCACCTGTTTAAGAGCAGTTAAATAGCTATTTAAATTTGACTCTGAAGTTGTTATTAAGTGTACAGCCCACTCCTGAGAGGAAAAAGAAATGCCATACTTTGTCAACAAAAACTGTGCCTGTAAAATCATGAGCTGCAAAAGCAGCAGAACCACTTGAGCAAGGGAAACAGTCACCCAGTCACTAAGTTATGTTTTTTCCCACCCTCAAAATGTAGGAACCACTATAAATTTCCACAGAAAATTTGCCATATCCTTTCCTGTCTGCAGAAGAGGACTACATGGACTCAGTATTGAAAAAGAAGGCAAATTCCCTAAACAGAGTTAAACCAGGAGTCAGCAAACTGTCTATAAAATAACATGCAACATGCTTTGACACTCTGTATCCTTCACTACTTTAGAGAATTATCCATGATGCCCTTCTCTAAAAAGTCAAATGTGAGAAAGAGAGAGAAAAAAGAGGCAGCCTTTCCTTTCTAAGTACTTCTCAGGACTCGGAGCTCTGGCTGTGCTGGATTAACAATGTGAACAAGGTGAGCAGCGTAAAGCAAAATTCATGGCATACGTACCCTGTCCAGTCACAAAGCAGTATTTTAGCTATGTTCTCTACATCAGGAACACCTCCCTTTTTCAGCATACCTCTCTTCTGAGCAAGTAAAGTTAAAAACTCCTCAGTATTACTGAAATCTGGGATACTATACTGCATCATTACCTAGTGCAAAAGAAAACGGTGCATTCAGAACTTTTCTCTTAGTTTTAGGAATAAAAAAGCAAATCAAATCAGGTTACAATGAGGATGAACAAGTACATGAAGAAGCATTTTTTTATCTTGCATGTGGGAGCAAACATTACAAAGCAAAATGCCTACTTCATCAACAAATTCAACCAAACTAGTGGATGTATAGAGACAGCACGTTAGTTTGTGAAAAAACAGCACAGAACTGAATGGGAATTGGGCTTCAGTTAAACTAGAGTGAAATCAGAGTTGGATCTGAGGTCTTCACTGTAATCATAGGAAGCAGTCAGAATATCATCATTTTTCACTCTGTGATAAGATCTTAAAGCAGTGTTTTTTAAAAAATCAGAAAAGTTATTGGGAAAACAGCCTCTGGCTTACAGGATTGGGGCATGCTCTATTTGCTTTCCATTTGTAAGGATGAAAGACACTCTTAGTGTTGGACGCAGTAGCCAAAGTCTGCCACACTGCATGCTTAGGAGAAAGCAGTGCAAAAGCTACCAGAATTAGTTGAAGTGAAATGAACTTTCGTTATTGGCCTAAGAAACCTATAGAGAAGTCAAATGCAATGAGAGATGTAGAAACAGATGGAGCTCACCTGCTGTTTACTACAGTGATTCAGAATGGCATCTACTCCTTCCAGCACATCTGCTGAGCCTGATTCTTCTGTGTCTATGATACTTCTCAAGGCCAGAGCCAGGGCGTTGTTGGAAGGATCTGCAATTATACTTGGACTGTCTAAGATCTTTGTCTGTTTATCAATGTGCACAATTTGCATGGACCTATTCAGAGAGAAATGCACTGTGAGTAGATAAAGGTAATCAACTAGCAAAGAACTGTTACAGTGAGGGATGCCAGACACAAAGCTCAGTTGGACTGAATGTACTTCATGCACAGTCAGTTCCAGTGTTTTCTTGTCATATGCTTTGTGTAGGACAGAAATCTAAATGTACAAAAAGAGCAAGCTTATGCACTATTCTGCATCATCTTGCATCATACAGATCACTATCTTTCATCCTGGCAAATTGAAATGTGCACTTAAAACTGCACACAGGGGCATACTTTGCCCTTAATGGATGGAAACTGCACAAACAAACTCAGGGTAATCAGAACACAACAACAAACAGGGAAATGAACAGCTTTTATCAGACTCAGCTTACTTGGTAACACCTCTTGTTAGGCCAACATTGCAAGCACGAACTCCTTTAAGACTGTTGATTATGCTGCTCTTTCCCACATTAGGGAAACCTGAAGAAAACCACATAAATCCTTGTAAGTTAAATAAAAACTCAGCCTATGTAACACTGATCAAAACTGCTTCTTCCAGGTGACTGTGATAAAGTACATCTTCAGTGCGAGATCAGAGTTGGATCTGAAGTCTTCACTACAGAAGTAAGACAAGGTATGTATCCTCATTTCTCACACTGATAATAGCAGAGGCATTAAATACACCACTGAATGCAACACCACAGATCTTACCAGGCAGGAGGAAGGCAGTGCCAGCTGCACAGTATGTGAACTGCTTCTCTCATTTCCCTAAACTGCTGAATCTGCTAAGGCCTCACACAATGGGCCTTCCACATATCACATACACTACATGCATCTAAGTGCAGCACACATTGCTGCCAACTGAAGTACTAGAACAGTGAGTCTTAGCTGAAAGTAAGAACAATGACTAGAAAGCCAAAAATCAAGTCACGTGTTAGTTGTTTTACCCAATTTGTAACACAGGATACCAAAGCTTTATGGGAAAAGGCAACTCCTCCTGCCTCGCCAAACACTTACCTACTACCCCAACCTGAATGGCCTTGTTTTGAGTCTTGACGTGGTCTTGAAGAAGCTTCAAAAGGCATTTACTTCCAAAACGTTCAGTGGTTCTTGATAAATCAACACGTGCACGTCTTTTTGTGAACTGTTCCTGCTACAGGATTCAAAGACAAAAAAAACAAACGATGGTCAGGAGCCATTTAGGAAGATAAACATGTATGCTTAGATTTATTTATCTACTCCAATGTTTCCAACTCCTGTCCTCTGTTAGATGATATTACTGTGTTGTTCTGAACAGGAGGAACTAGTTTAAGAAATTGGCTCATTGGTTAAGTGACAGTAAATAAAAGCTAGCCATCAACTACTAAGAGAAGAAAGAATATGAACTGACTAATAGCAATTTTGATTTCAGTTCAGGCTGTGTTGCAGGTTTGTTGTGTGAACGTAAAATAACCATGTACGTTCAGATGGTAGAATCCTTAACTCTGCAAATTCACTCAAGGGGTTTCAATTTTTTGAAGAATTTCAAAACCTGCTCTCTGCATTGCAGTTTCCGCACCATTTTGCAGGAGGGTCTATTTCACTATGCTGTTATAAGGGTTGTGTGAAGCATTATCTATTAATACATGTATGACTCAAAGAAGCATCTTCAAATAGCTGAGACTAGGACCTTTATACTCCTCATGGCATAATGTTAGGTTCTACCTTGATTGATGGCCACAGTCAGGATGAACACAGTAGTGTAGCCTGTGCTACTTTACCTACAAAACAATTCAGATGTAACTGATGCAACCTCCTATGTAGAAGATGAAAAATTCCTCATCTTTCTCCCCTCATTGTCCTTCTTACAGTAAAAAAAAAGACTTGCTTTTATTCTAGTTCAGCATCCTAGGCACAAATAACAGTATGTATTTCAATAGCAAGAACTCCCCCACAGTACCACAACGCTTATGAACTGACTAATAGCAATTTTGATTTCAGTTCAGGCTGTGTTGCAGGTTTGTTGTGTGAACGTAAAATAACCATGTACGTTCAGATGGTAGAATCCTTAACTCTGCAAATTCACTCAAGGGGTTTCAATTTTTTGAAGAATTTCAAAACCTGCTCTCTGCATTGCAGTTTCCGCACCATTTTGCAGGAGGGTCTATTTCACTATGCTGTTATAAGGGTTGTGTGAAGCATTATCTATTAATACACGTATGACTCAAAGAAGCATCTTCAAATAGCTGAGACTAGGACCTTTATACTCCTCATGGCATAATGTTAGGTTCTACCTTGATTGATGGCCACAGTCAGGATGAACACAGTAGTGTAGCCTGTGCTACTTTACCTACAAAACAATTCAGATGTAACTGATGCAACCTCCTATGTAGAAGATGAAAAATTCCTCATCTTTCTCCCCTCATTGTCCTTCTTACAGTAAAAAAAAAGACTTGCTTTTATTCTAGTTCAGCATCCTAGGCACAAATAACAGTATGTATTTCAATAGCAAGAACTCCCCCACAGTACCACAACGCTTAGTCGAAGTGCAAAGGCGTATTCTTCAGTCACAACAGTGCAATCAAACAAGGGGAAAAGGAATTTTAAAGAACAAGAGTTCCTGTTTCTCAACATCTATGATTGTAACACATACGACTTAGTCATAAGACAGCTTGCAGTGCTCTTACCATAGTCTTGTCCTTCATCAGTGTTGCCGATTTAAAAGCAATCGTTGGAAACTCCTTCTTCAAATAATTCAACCATTTCTCTAAGTTTTCCTTTGGCACTAAATCTGGGAAAAAAAAGAGCAGAGTCTTTTCACTCCTGTGAATCTTAAATACCATTGTATGGAGGAAATCTAATGTAGAATCAGGAACTGGGCTGTATTTTGTCCAGTATGTTTCTTTTTAACAAATAACGTTTGGCTGAAAACTACTAGAGTAGCGGGTCTGTTCCCCACAGGTACACAGTGTTGCAAGTTGTAGTCTTTATTGTCTGCCTCAAGCAGAATGTACCACATTTACACTTCTGACCCTTGAATCAGGTTTTTAATGTGAGTATCTCCTAGCTCCTGCTAGGAGACTCTGGTACAGAGAGTGACATTCTTATGAAGGATCATCCCTGAAAAAGTTACTCTAATAAAAAGTTCCCTTCGCTCTTGCTGTCACTCTTAGTATTTCCTTTTCTTTTTTTTTTTTTTTTTTGCTGCTGCTAAGCCAGTAATTTCCAGCCCTTTTAGCTGGTTTCACCCGCTTTTATATGCCTCCTTTCATACAGCAATGGAAGAGAGAAAATACTTCCCAAAGCCAAGTTTCAAATACAGCTACAGCATTGATTTACTGATCTTTAACTTGGCATTGCCTCAGTGGGGTCCAGCACCGTGACCTCTGCTTACTCACATTCACAAAAATGTTAAAGATCTTAAAATTGTTAACTTCTGTCAAATTTGGCTCAAACTGGCCAATGCCCTCAGAAGTTACTGCAAAAGAAAGGGGCGAATGTGCGTTTTCCTGTCTGTGGTGTTCTTTCAGCAAACTAAGCTAAAAGGTGGAGGAAATGTGACCCCTTCAGTAGGGCAGCGAGCTCAGAGTTGGATCTTATGTCTTCAGTGGAATCTCGGATTCCTTTAAAGTCTTCTTCATAGCTCACAGAACCGCATGGTGACCACGTAGCACTTCAAGAAAACCTGTGCTTCTTACCAATTTTGTTCAAAACCAACAGCAGCTTTTTGTCTCCTCCAGAAGAAGTTACAGCTTGCTCCAGCTGAGGACACCGGCAGCCCATTGGATCTCTTGCATCCAAAACCTCTAGAACCACATCTGAGGCCTCAATCACCTGGGTTAGAAAAAAAGAAAGAAGATTCTCAAATAAGACATGAAAGACTATTTGGCAGATGGCAACTCTGGCACAACTGTGGCTTACAAGAGTTACTGTTGAGTTTCACAGAACGATTGATGAGGTTTCACACGAGTGTTCTTGTTTGAACTCCTTCCTTCTGAGCTACAAATCAGAAAGCTGAAGCTATTTTCATCTTTTTCCCCAAAGGCAAGAAATCCTTAGGCACCAGTACCTCATTCCTACAAGACAAAAAGTCTAATGCCTCACAATGCTGGATGTCTCAGTAGCTCACACCAGACAAGACTGAAAACCTCACAGTTTCTCTTGTAAAATCCCTTACTTCAGTGTTGAAATTTATCACAAGCAACCCTTATGTTCCCTCAGCAGCTGCACAGGAATGCAAAAAAGGAAAGTAAGTGGTCTCATTGCTGATCCTCATCAAATTATATAAAAATAGTTGAAGTGTCTCACCTTATTGAGCTCCCTGCAAAATGATTCCTTGGAATTTTTATCCAGCAGTTTCTTAGTCTTTGCTTTAGATTTGCCAGAGGATTCCTGAACACAAAAATGAAAGGGAGTAATTTAAATAAGAATGAGTGTATTATATCTGCGTGCATACACAGCACGAAAATGTAACATATAATTCTTAAGATGTCGTTTCAGGATGACTTTTACTGCTTCTATAAGGTTCAAAGAATCAAAATCATACCAGAGACCTACCTTTCCCTCTTCTTTTTCCTTGTTTTTGGCTGCATTCTTTTTAGCTTCAAGCTTCCTCTTTTTTTCATGTTCTTTTTGTCTGTTGAGCTTCTGCTTTTGTTTCAGTTCTTCAAGCTGATTACAAACAAAAACGCCAGCCAGATAAAGCCTATTTGAAGGTGGTAAGGAAGAACTCTGCTTTCTCCCCATTTACTGATTTCTGACCAAAGCTTAGTGAGAAGTCACGGCTGTTCAAGTGACACTGGGAACTTTTTTTGCATCCTACCCTGAAAAGAATACTGTTGCCTTCAAGTGACTCAAAACCAGAGGCAATACATCCATTAGCTGGACCCCAAAATAACTGCTGTGCAGCAGCCACATTACAACTGATAAGGACGCTGCTCTCATGTCACATTCCTTCGTGCTTCGGGCAGCAGATCCCTATTTTCTGTATAATCACATAATGCCAAGCTGCTTTTAGCATTCCAATGAGATATCCATGTATCTAGCATGGCAGGCAGTTTTGATTACATCAGAAATGACACTTCCAGCACGTTTACACACATAGCGATGACGTGAAAGTTAAAATTAAAAGAATGAATTGTTTTACACTGTATAATGCTGGAAATAAATATATTATTTTTTGAAAGTACGTGTCTGCCAGGACCACGTATAGTCTGCCAGGACTGCAGCTCTGGGCACACCCGCATGGGCACAAAGCTGCCTTGAAAACAGGAAGGGTCTCGAATGCATCCTTTTTTACCACAAACTGTATTTTACCCTCTGCTTTCTTTGCTCGGCTTCCCGTAGAAGCTCTTCCTTAAATGGTGCTGCACCGGGTACGCCCGGATCTTTCTTGGGCTTTTTGCGTCCACGTTTTTTGGCCTCCTTCCTGACTTTCCGGTGGTGTTCTCTGATCTGGAGACAGGGACAAGAACATTTTCTCAGTCTAAGGAAAGAAAAAAAAGGGGGGGAGGGAATATCCATCCTACTTACAGAGTAAAAAATGCTATTTTCTGACTTTAGATTTAAGTGTTTCGATTGCATCATGTCTCACCATAAAGTTACATTTTAATTAGGAATAGACACCCCCCCCCCCCCCCCCCCCCGCCCCCCCCCCCCCCTGTTGGGCGCCCCCCCCCCCCCCCCCCCCCCCCCCCCCCCCCCACCCCTCCCCCCCCCCCCTGCTTCCCCTCCCTATTATCTCTTCCCCAAACCAAAGAGTGCTTAAATTCTAGCTTTTTTTTTTTTTTAAATTTTTTTCAAAGTACTAAAAATAACCCCCCTTGGGCCTCCCTTCCCAGGAGAAGC